>NW_015113303.1:71665-124551 GCF_001443285.1 Poecilia latipinna | reverse complement strand
TATTTTTTTTTTTTAAACCCCCCCCGGGCGAAAACACAGAAGAAAAGAAAAAAAAAAAAAAAAAAAAAAAAAAACCTCTCAAAAGCAGCCACAGATGCAACATATGAAAGCAAGCAAGAAAGAGAAAATACAAACTTATACAGAATAACTAAGTAAACAGCACAAATCTCAATACAACTGTAGACCATAGGTGCTTTCAGACCACAGGGGACATTTTCACACTCCTTATTACCATTTGAGATAGTTCCCCTTTGTGCTTTCACACTCCTGGAACAGTGGCTGTTCGGGTCCTAATGACTGCTCTTTTTGAGCTCTTGCTTTATTGTAGGTATTTTTATTGTGCGATAGGGATCCATTGGTGTCTAAGGGGATGTCATCAGTTCAACCGTAAGCATGTGTTGATTGGTCAAACAAGCTGATTGCTCAGTCTCCACTTTCCATATTTATTAAAAAAAAACATGCTTACTGTAAACAAAAGCTTGCATTTGCTCATATTTGTCAAAAAGAAACAAAAATATTTTTAAAATAAAGTCTGGAATTTACTGACTTTGTGTCCAACATTTTTATGAATACTGTAACACTTCAAAAGATGCAGTGTAGGTTCTTTGATCACTCCAGACTGCATCAAATCAAATGTCTCCAACCATTATTTTATTTAATTTAAACACTGAAATATGCAACAGAAAAGTATACACTATTGGTTGCAGCATTTATTAATTGTGAATAGGAGATGTTCTCAGCTTTGATACCCTTATTAATCATAATAATAAAAAAAACGTATTTTATTACATTTTTTTTCAATACAATCAAGGATAAACTGTAAAATTCTGGTCTCTAGTAACTGTGCTTCTTTAGAACAAATTAAATAGCATTTTAAATAACTGAAATATTTTTATTGGCCTAATATAAAACTAAACAATCGAAAACAAACCAAATATAAGGAAACTGGTTTTTGCAAAGACCATCTTTTTTCAATTTCTTTATAATTATATAAACAAAACAAAATAAAATAAGATGTAATAATATTAATATAAGCAATATAAAATCAGTTGCTCTCTTATAATCAAAGTATCTATTGAAACTTGTATTAACAATGGCATTATTCCCATAGGCTATTTAAGGCCCCATGGAGTCGTTCTTTACAAGAACAATGTAAATAATTTTTGCAATTTTTGCTTTTTAGAATCATTTCATTTTGTTAACTGGAAGCCTGACCAAGGAAAGCCATTTTAAAGTGATTGCATTCACCTCTTAAGAGCATCAATTCAAGACAACTGGTTCCAAAGACATAAACAATATAAAGCAGTTGAAGCTGTGCAGAGCTAAAGGGAGGCAGAATGAAGTACTTGACAGTCTCTGCAGCAGTTCATTCCTCCATTTAAGATTAATTTGTCAGGGGGTTCTAGCTGGATTTGTAGCTAGCCTTAAACTGTTTTGCTTGGAGAAACGGCAGCTGCTACAAGCCCCCAGAAAGAGTGTCATGTGGCAGTTTGCAACGAGAGGCCAGCCAAAAACTTACTGTAGCGAGATAATTAACTTCATTACAGATTGTTTTGGTAGAAATTTGATGCAATGCTAAGAAGGCTGTGAGGTTTCTGGGTTAGGTTTCACTGTACAAGAAAGGAGACAGAAAAAAAGTAAATGAAAAAAGTGCCCAATGCAACCGCTTAGCTGATGCTTCTTTCATTAAGCATATATATAAATACCTTAATATGTCTAATTCTTGAGTGCTTTCCAGAAAGTTAAAGCAGTGGCACTTAATTTGTGCTCGCTGCTTTCAGTAGTAAGTTTTCAGATGAAATACCAGGAGGTTTAAATGTGTCCAAGCACATTTCTGCATTAAATACCTCGGCTTACTTTAATTATAGTATTAACGGCCCTTGAAGTTTTTCAAATTGCGTCACGTCACACCGACAAAGTCAAATCAATATTTTCAAGGAATCCTCTGTAGCAGCCTAATACAAAAGGTTGTGCATAAATGTGAAGTGAAAGAATTAGGATACATAGTTTACAAAATTATTTTTAAATAAAAATGTGGATTTCCTAATATTTAAGAGCAAGTACTGATTAGTGACTCAATTTTGAAGTCTTTTGGGGTTTGACTATAGCAGCTCTGCGCATCTTGAAAGGCTAAACATTTCTGCCCATCATTATTTGCCTGACTCAGTCAGACTGGATGTGAACATGACTGTCAGTTTAGTTAGATAGTCATATGGATTTCAATTAGCAGAGGGGCAGACTCTATTTACAAGTTAAATATTTTCTGAGGGTAACTGCTTTAACTGGATTTTATTTAGGGGCATCAGGCTAATGCCAATTTGTCAGATTGTTATTCATAAAGCATTGCACTACATGTATTGCTTTGTTTTGGTCTATTACATAAAATTCTATAAGACAAATTGAAGTTTGTAGCTCTGACATAACAACATGGGAAAAAGTCCACTCTTGAAAGGCAGGGCATAAATTTAAAACCTTAGTCTCATCACACAACAAAAGAGTATGTTGATGACTATCCAAAAAGCTTTATTATGTTGTGTGCTGGGCAACACAAAATTAGTTAGTAAAGTTACAGTTTTTGCTACTGAGAAGTAAAGCAAATAAAAAGAACAATCCATCTTACACTGATTATGTAACATGCAAATAAATTCTGTGTCTGACATGAAAGTAGATTTGACCTAAAATATATTAAAAAGAATACACCACACACTATATCCAAACTGCAGCAGGGCTGATATAAAAACCACCAAAAACAAGCTATACAGCCACCAATTAGTCTCTGAACATGTTTTAACTTGAGACATGAGCAATGAGGGCCTTTTCTCCAACAGAAAATATATTTTTTTAAAAGTGCCATATTTTGACAGAGATGACGTAAGAAACAAAAGTTGTTGCTTAAAAAAAATAATAATAATAACAGGCTCGTGTAAAAACAACCCTGGCAAAAACAAGTGGTTCAAGGGGAGAATAGTAATGGTAGAAAAGATAGAAAGTCAAGCAAGTCATATGTGAAAGTTCCCCCCCTCACCTCTCTCCCAGCACAACCACTTGGGGCGATCGCCTGCTGAATTCATGCTCAGTCAACTTCGGATCGGCAGCCACGTCCGTCCTTTAAAAACCAGCACGCCAAACATGGCTATCAGCTTTCCTTCAGCTGCTGTCTATCAATGTCATACTGGATCAACAATGCAGAACCCTCTCTGGCTCTCCGCTCCCTGCAGCACAACTGCAACCCTTCCACCTCGACAACCCACTTCTCTCCACACATCCTACACAAGAATTGTCAAGGGCAGGTTGGGAACTCAGGTGCGGTGTTGTTGACTTATTTATTTATTTGTGTAACAGGCGCACAGATCAATACAAGTATCCTGCCGCAAAATAAGGCTTGACTGTCTAGAGACAGATTAGGGCTGACGCAGCGTGGTGCCTCTCAGCTACCCCCTTTTCACTTGGCTAGTTGTAGGTGCACCACTCATTATGCATACGTGCATGGTCACACAAGCACAGGCAAACACAGAGACACACTTTAAAGCAAAACTGTGAACTAACTACTGCTGAAAACTATTTATTTCTTAGATTGCATGGACTTTAACAAGGACTGTGAAATTTTAAAAGAAGTATGAAAGAAAATCATTTCCTTAAGCCCTTGCTCATAACTGATGAATAATAAAACAATTCAGTTCCAAAGGTCATAAGGAGGCATTTCAAAACTTAAGTGAACATCGTAGAAATGAAACTTTTTTCCCAAACCTACTATAAAACACACTCTTATATGGGAGAAGACAAGCTTCATTATAATCATTGACTTATTTACATGAGCAGCAAAGACAGAGATTAATCATATCTAAATGAAAATGTATGTTTGGTGTCTTTGTTCGGATTTACCTTAGCCACAAAAAGAGTTATGCTGCGTCCTTCAAAGTGTGCTATTTAAGTCAGTGTAAACACTGTTTAACCTCACTGAAAACATGAAATCTGTTTTCAGATTTCATGTTTTCTCATTTTTTGCTCATTTTTCAATGAGCAGGGCACTCAGTTTATTTTTATCTTATTAAAATAAAATTGTTTATTTTGAGTAAAATAAACAATTTACTCAAAATGCTATTTTGAGTAAATGTTTTACTATGGATACATAACGATGCTTTGCAGTATATATATATGAAATAAAATAATAAATGTATGCAAATTTCCAA
This sequence comes from Poecilia latipinna, assembly GCF_001443285.1. Classification (NCBI taxonomy): domain Eukaryota; kingdom Metazoa; phylum Chordata; class Actinopteri; order Cyprinodontiformes; family Poeciliidae; genus Poecilia; species Poecilia latipinna. The sequence goes on along the minus strand of NW_015113303.1, from coordinate 120,361 downwards.
ATTTGAGAATTGAAACATCTATAAATTCTTATTTCATTTACATCATAATTAACAGTGATGATTAACCAGATCCAAATGAACATGTATTTAAAATTATAGTACCTTCCAATGTCATAATCTTTTCTTGAGTGTGGTTTGATCATTTTGATTCTATTGTAGCATCTTCTGTTGTACAACACCTACAATATGTTGTAGAATATTTTGGAAGAGGATATCCTGGAACAAAATATCCAGTATATTTTGTTACAGTACCCTGATCTACCAGAGTTGTGTTTACCTCAGTGCCTCAGTTTCCTGCTCCTCCATAGGTGTTTTCCATCTGCTCATTTACTCACCTGTGCAGCATCTAGTAGTCCCCAGTCTAAATAGTCCTTGGTTCAGTTTTGTGATGTCACATCCTCTGTTGTTCTCGCTCTGATTTCCCTGCTCTGGTCTGTGCATCTACATTTTGGTTCCCAACAACATTAAAATATTACATCCAACGGTGAAGCCCTTAAGGTTTTCACATTTTGTCTCACTGTATATTTTAGGGATTTTATGTGATAAACCAACACAAAGCAGTGCATTGTTGTGAAGTGGAAAAAAGTGGCAAGGTTTTCTTGTTTAACAAATAAAATCCCATTAGATCCTACCAGTTTTAACAAGTTTACGCATCTAGAGACGGTGATATCTGTCCGTTCCTCTATGATCGAAAAATTTAATTTTGGTCTCATCTGACAAAATACTTCTGCATTGACCCCTGCAAGGCTTGTGGCAAAACATGTAATTTTGTGATGAAAATATTTTCAGAGTGCTGTTTCAAAGTTATTTTGGAACTGCACACTTTAAAGACACAATGTCAGACCCACCAAGATATGCCAAACCAAAACTTATTTAAAATGTAATGGATGCATTTAGAAGTTATTCATTTCCTCATTTTGATCCTCATTTTCCTTCAAATCTCCCGTAATCCCGATGCAGGGTGGTTTGGCCAAACTTTCCTGTCTTGATATGAAACTGTAATTAATTTGTTCTGACCTTGACTTTTCTGTCTTGCCAGCTTCTGAGCAGTAGTAGAATGCCAAAAAACTAATTAAAAGATAGCTCAAATCATTAATTTTCTCCCCAGTTCATACTTGAAAAGTAAACAATATATCTGGGCTGGTAGATTTAGCATAGCTGCAATAGACAACAGACTTGGCATCCATTTTTCACTTTTAATCATACATTGATCATAAAGGTTTAAAGCATTCATCAGGCTCACTCCAATGACTCTTTAGGCTGTGCAGATATAAGAAAATGATAGTTGGTGAGAGAAAAGACAAAGAAATAATGTATCTTGACAGATGTAGTCTGCTTTCAGCATGCAATCAAAATATCATCCACAGAGCGAGTAAGAATTTACTAAATTATGTTCAATTGCCTTGAAGCAGAGTTCTTATGCTGCCTGGGACAAATCTGATAGATTATATTTTCATTATTATTCTGTAAAACAGATGTATAAAACAAAGACAACATCAAGTCAGCCAAATAAGGCCACTAGAGAATATACTCAGTACTGTCAGTGTTTATCTTGCAGCAAAATGCTGCCCAGCTATTGGCAAAAAAAAAAAAAAAAAAAAAAAAAAAAAGGAAGGTGTTTCTGAAAGATACTAGACCAATTTGACAGTAAAGGTATGAGAGAAACACATACTGCTGGTCTGGATGGTGAAAAGTAATTTTGCTCTCCTTGATGCCATTGGAAGCCAAACACTCACATGAAGGTTGAGATTGTCAACTGGGAATAAAAGGACCATTACAGTGACCCCACCCCCTCCGTCTCCCATTTTTCCAGGAACACCTCTCAGTTTCAGTTAGAGCACAGCTCTCATAAAACTTGGTCTCTATCATCACCAAGGACGACAGGCCAATAAGTTGGACGCCACACTCACAGGAGAGAAGTGGCGGTGCCTCAAAACTCATAACAATACCCTCCAAAAACAGTGAATTCTGAGGGGACAGCGTTTTAGAGGGGAGCTGACTCTGTTCAAAGCTCTTATTACACTTTTACATTAAATCTCAGCTTCAGTGTCAGATGAGCTTCTGGCCTTTCCCTGACACAGTGAGACAGTGAAGGCAGAACCGCTTAGGTGTCACGGCAAAAAACAAAAAAAAAAAAAAAAAAGAAGAGAAAAAGTGAACTAGAGCGTACTTCTATTTTGCAAGCCTGTTGGGAAAGTTCAGCATCTCCATTAAAAGAGCCCAGTGCAGAAGACTTACCCCTGCAGCAATTCTCGGGTGAAGACACTCAGCCCAGGCCCCCTGCTTTGACAAAAAAGGAAACAGCATGTTATTTTACACATAATTGCAACTGTCAGCAGCTAACATCAGTTCAGAAAGAACAGAAAATGTGACATGACTGCAAAATAAACCCAAATGAAGGACATCTGTAGGGCCCATTAACATGCTGTGTGGTAAGCAGTGGAACCGGAGTGTACAAAAGCGGCGGTACCACCTTCGACAGGGAAAAAAAAAAAAAAAAAAAGACAAAATATATAGCCTGCGCTGACGAGGGATGGTAGGTGCACAGAGAAGCATGTGTAGTTGTTAATGGCATGTCACAGACAGGGAGGAGAGGTCAGAGCAAACAACAGCACAGGGAAGCTTACTGCCTCACAGTAAACACACCCCTACCCAACAACAAAGCCTGGTGTATGTCATCATTTTAGAGCGCATGGAATAAATTCACTGGTGGCCAGAATGCCCAAAGCTATGCCTGGTTAAAAAAAAAAAAAAAAAGGGAAAAAGTTACTGAATCCATAAATAAAACATGCTGGCTGGTATTTTCTTTCCCCTTTCATCAACTACTACAGTGTTATGCACATCACGCCTCTAAAAATGAGGACTAGCAAAGTAAAAGATGAATAAAGGGGTACAGACTAAACTTATCTCCAGCTGTACTACATCGTTAACTACAAGAACAGCAAATGGGGGAATGAAACTTTACTTCCACTGAATGCTGTAAACAGAACTTGCAAAAAGGAGCTGAGACAATGGTTTGCAGTTTGTTACATGTGTCACTATATGAATTCCTTCCCTGCATGAAGAAAGGCCAGTGTTTGTTGTTAGAGCCACTTAGGCCCCCTCTCATTACCCTTACCGAAGGGACACAGTGCAGCAACAACCACTGCCTTATTATTTTGACTGGATTTTGCTCTCCGATGGGTTCAGTTGACGGAGCCACCCGTGTCACACGTCAAGTCTGGATTGAAATCTTTATTTGACTGCTTCAGCATTTTAATAATTACTGTCCATCTGGTGGGTTTCACTCATTAGCGCTTTTTCTCTCGCAGAGATGGGGAGGGAGATGTGATGACAGTTTCTGGGTGACTAGAATAGACAGTGTGACTTTTGTCTAGTCAAAATGGATGAAGCAGTTCCCTAAATCAAAGAATGACAAGTTCTGAGGTGGATTTGAAATTAGGTTTTAGACTGAACACCGCTCTGTCTTCCTTCAGAAAAGTGCACTAGGTTTTCAGTTAATAACATTTCTCTCCACCCCTAAAGAAATACAAATATCTGCTGTTGAATGAGTTGGTAGCCAAGAGAATTTTATACCTTTTAGAAACATTTGAGATCTAATGAAACTAAGATTTAAAATAATAGTGTAGTTACATGGTCCCCTGATCATTTCACACATCAAACTTCAATCTTCAATCAAGCAAAAACTATATTATTTACTAATTATTTAATGAATGTCAGAAGTCATGTTTATATATATATATATATATATATATATATATATATATATATATATATATATATATATATATATATATTATATATTTGCTGTGCCGCTATATTAACAATTAACTACTTTTATTGCCACCTATTAAATTAAATGTGTACTACAGTTGCATAAAGCTCATACTGAAATATTTACCAAAATCCAATCTTTAATTTGAGTGAAGTCGCCTCGGAAGCAATCCCCAGTTATTTTTTTTTTCTTCTAGAAATTCACTGGCGTCATTATTGGTATCCTTAAAAAAGCTAAACTACCAGGCACAGTGAGCAGAATGGTGAGGGAACTGCAATAAAGAGGGGATTTTTTTTTCCAACATGAGACGCTAGCTACACTCCCACCAGCTGTGTTAGAGTGATCCCAGAAACAAGCCTTTTTTCTGTCCTATCAGCACAAACGTAAATGAGTAGAGTTTGCTGAACTCCACTTGGTCTTTAATTGTGTACTTTGGTCATATGAGACCAAGATGGAGCTGTTCAGGCAAGGCAAGTTTATTTGTATAGCACAATTCAGCACCAAAGCAATTCAAAGGACTTTACAAGTGAACTTATCATTATGGTTGGATATGGTTGAGGTGATGATGTAGGTCTGTTTCTCTTCCAAAGGCCCTGGAAACCTTGTTGGAATGCATGGCATCACAATCTCTTGACGTAACATGACATTTTAAATAAAAATCTGACAAACACCACTAGTAAACTGAAAACAGGTCATCAATGGATCTTTCAACAGGATAATGATCTAAAACATACGGCCTAATCAAGACAGAACTGATCTACCAGATGCAAAGATGAGTCTTCTTTCATGGCAAATTTAGTCACCAAAACGGAGTAGAATAGACAACTTGTGGAGGAAGCAGAAGAAGGAAAACCTTAAGAAAAGACGAGACGCTGGGCCGCCAGCCAGCATGTTTTTTGTCTCAAAGCGCAATATTGTTTGCCCTGTGGCTATATCACTATAGCCCTAAACTTATGTTCAATAAAATGTTTGTATAAGATACACGTATCGGAACAAAAGTGTCAATTTTCGTTTTCTTTATCAACATGTTTGCCATGCTTGTCAATACATATGGTACATGATGTTGTGGATGCACATGTCAGATGAAAAACAATCCTGTGAGTCAGTGCTGAAGCTGTTCAGACAAATGTTCAGCAATGCACATCAACCTGGAGCAAATGGCAAAGCACAAAACTAAATGGCCATTGTAAATAACATAATTTTAGTTCCAAACCCATTTCAAAAACAAATAAGCTTTAGCTCAAAGAACATCAGTGTTTGTCAAAATATTCATCACATCTGAACAAATGCAGGTGGTAAAAAATAAATCTTCAGATGATTTCCAGTTGCCACAATTTGAGCCATAAAGTGTCACCTAGCAACACCAATCACATCTGTTTCTGTGTGCTATTTTAAGATTACTTTCCATCGTCTGCAAGGTCTTGTCTGGTAATCTCCATACATTATGCTAAGATGCATCGTAAAACAAATTAGAATAGGCGTTTAAGCTGAAATGTATTCGTAAATGAAATCATTTACATGAAGTATTAGAAAATCTAAAGGACATTCTAGAATTACAGACTTTTGCAGATATTTGTTAGAAAACCTTTAGCTTTGCAGGTAAAATGTAAAATAAAGAAGTGGAACTAGCATTTATTTTCAAAAACATTACAAATAATTTAAAATTTAAAGAAATCAGTGTTTATAACTGTTTTTATTAGTCTATAAATTTTGAAAAAAAATATTTGTTGCTTTAGGACATGTTATGTGTCATACTGTAAAATACATTGCAGACTGCACTTCTTAGTCTTTCTTACAGACTGTACAAGCATGCTGCTACAGATGCCTAGGGAACAAACTAACTTCACAGCAAGCCTTTTGTGCTTGTCTTCTTTTTTGTCACTATCAGATTTCGTAAAAAAAGAAAACAGAAAAAAAAGAATGATGTGTTGCACCATACATATATTTATGGTGAATTGATGAACACTTAAATAATTCAGCTAATTTACAACAACAACAACAAAAAATAACTCTCACAACTGCAGAGCACAGGAAACCATCTCTTATTTAGTCTAAAATCAGTCCACCTAATCTTTTTTTTAAATAATGGTTTACTGTAGTGCTTTTTTGTTCAACAGTAATTACTTGCATACAGTCAATACAATGGCTTGTAAAAGTAAAACAGTAAACTCTTCAGAGCTAAACACCCAAAGGACTGCTGTGGAGAAAAGAAAACAAAAACATCTTGTATAAATAAATAAAAATGGCATAGTATCCACAATATTTTAGAAATTGAACATTTACTTGTGTGATGCATTTGTATTCAGATGCTTCTCATGATTCTCCCCAGAATTACAGACAGAAAGAGTCTTTCTGTATGTAATAGATTCACTGTTTCAATCCAGCTCTTTCAGAGGCTGTAAAAACTTGGATGGCTTTAAATAGGTAAAGAGATAAACCTCAAAACACGTCCATTTGGTACAGTCGCAAAAGGAGGTTCTACAAAGCATTGACAGTGGAGTGATGAATATTTTTCTCCTTACAGTTAAGTAATTGGTATATATTTGTAGGTCATGTCAGTCCATCACATAAAGTTCCAAGAAAATATATTTAAATGTGTTGGACATACAGATGTTTGTGTATTATTTTTGACAAATACACAAATAAATATTAGTGTATTTGTCAATTTCTCACACAATATGAGCGATATTTTTAACTTTGTCTCGTTCATTACAGACCTTGAAACTTACTTTTTCAATGGCATTTAAAATCAGGCATCACCCATCTCCAGGCTGACACTTTTACTTGTCTAACTCAAAGCAAGTAGGTGAATCACGATTCCTCCTGGTAGTTATCTTGTTTCTTCTCCCAGAGGAGGCCATCGACTTCCACAGCAGCCGAGCCTCCTGCTGGAATCCATGACTGCTGGCCATCTGGACACAGTTGAAAGGGGCTGTACAGCAAACTGTGCAACAGGCATGTCTTCATATCACTAAACCCAGCAGGACAAGCATTGCACGAGCTCAGAGTCAGATCGAATAAGGTACTGTCGTATAAACTATCTGAGTTAACACTGAAGCCTATAACATTTAAAGAGTTTCAGAGTTTGAAAATTTATCACCAGAATTTTTGTTTTAATGCAGGGTCCAAATTTATCTGATGGCTAAGCTCGACATTTACTCCCATCCCAAACAAGCCAAGGCATTTATTTCCCAGTCATATTTTTTCTGGTAATAAAATTGTGTAATCTTAAGTCTCCCAGGAAGAAGATGGAGGGCTAATGGATGGGCGTGTTGATAGACAACATGATCTGGCATGTTGCTCATTCACGAACACATGTACTCCCCATTGTCTGCGGCAGCCACATGCTGATAAGGTCTTGGATTGCACTCTATTTCCAGTGAACCACAAAAGGCTTCCTTCCACAGCTGTACAGCCTCCCACAGTGAAAAAGAAGAACAGTATATGGTTGAAATAAAACGAGGAATTCTGGAATCAGACAGGACAGAGCAATTCACAGTGGGTGAGCCTTCCTGCTTATGTGTACCAGACAGATGTTGGCTGGAAACAAGACCAGGGGTAATTTTTTTTTAGCATCTGATCATGTTGAGCTGGCTGGTTAACCTCTAAAGTCTCCGTTTTGTTTGAAGGTGTTGCAGTGGACAACAATTCAAGTAAACTCTGTTTACTTTTTAAAAGTTTGAGTTCTGTTGCTTCTCAACATTTTCATAATTTGTAATATTGCTGTTTGAACATGACTGAATGGTTTATTGATGGTTTTAGTCAAGCCCAAAGTCATTTAAGATCTTTATTTTAATGATGCTGACAAAGATTTCCTACTGATTTACAATTCATTAGCAGCTTTTTTTGTCATAAAGGTGTGGAAAATAGCACACTGACCAGGTCCAACATAGTTGAATTTTGCTTAATAATTACTTTGATGGCCATCAAAATAGCAAAAAAAAGGAAAAAGAAATTACAAAAATTACCTAAATGTCATGCTGAGGTATTAATTGACAACTAAAAACACAACAACTTATTCAAATGTGTGGTTGGAGTTGAGATGTGTCAAGACTCTGGGTGTGGTTCCTGGAAAGCACTGAGGTTGCGAGGTTAGTGGTTATGAAAGGTAAATAGTGAGGTGAAAACAAGAGGGATCTTAGTGATGGCTGGGTCGTGGGGGTGCGTCTTAACCAGAGAATCTGAGATTGACTGGTGGTGGTGAGTGCTGTTGTTGCTGATGTTTTCCATCCATCCGTGGAGCAGACAGAGGATGGACAGGTGAGGATGGTTGTTTGCAAGTGAGGAATCTGCACAGCATGAAATGGGGAAGGCAAAGGAGGTGCAACAAGGAGACTTAGAAGGAGCCTGGAGGCAGGACACAGATTTGGGAACAAACGTGGACTGAAACTGGGTTTCCTAGAGAGGAGGACGACAAGGAAGGCGAGTTAAACTGCATAGGACAGAGCGCAACCCAAGTGGAGGCCTCCAAACAAGTCATAGAGATGGACTTCTCTGTGGTCTGCCTCAGGGAGAGTCACTCCTTTTAAGCTCCTACTGATTACGCTCAACAAGCTGCTGCTGGGGGAGCGCACCTGCTGGTCACACCCTGCCACGAAGGAGGTAAGACCATCACACACCCACATCTACCAGTGCACAGCTCTACAGATATGACAAAAAAAGAGTGTACAATGACTAAATTAGTTTGATTTGTGGACAGAAAGTAGAGAAAAATCACCTTTTTTTTGAAAAGGTAATTGATGACAATATTTTTTTTAACTTTCGTTTTTGAATGTTTGTTGAGGTGAAGACTCCAGGAACACTTGAAATACTAGGCAACAACTTTATGAGCAGACCAACACATCTTGTCTAGTGGTCTTCATCGGGGTCATCATCTTGACAGAGGTCACCAGTTATAAACAAGAAAGGCACAAACCACAAAAAAGTCGTTTCCTAGTATTTTATGTGTTGCTGGTGTCTGATTGCATCATAGAGGCTCTGCATCATAGAAGTAGGTGAAGTTGTGCCAGAAACTTTGGAATTACTACAAATTTGCCAGAGCTTTTTCCATCCACAGTGCTTTGCTCCTGCCAAAAATCTAAGAAAATTGATGCACAACACAGATGTGAGGAACATTATCTTAAATATTCTCCCTATTAAAAGTATACCCTTCCTTGGGATCTAGGACATTTGTTTATTCTTTATACTTGTGGTTGGGGATATCCATTTCCCATGATAAAATATAGTCAGATTTTCACAAGCAACTCACAGTTCAAAGTAGCTCCCATCTTTCACTTCTCTTATCACTGACATCAAAAGAAAAATGCCTCCTTTAGGATGGTGTGTGGGAACAGTCATTTTTCAAGTTTTCTGCCCTCTCAGAGGAAAGCTCTCTCTTGCATGATTGAATGGATTAAAGGCCATGATGATTTGGCTCTGTGGTACATACTAAACAGCCTAAATAGATGACAGGTGTAATAAAGACAGGGAATATTTAGGGTTTGGGCCAAATTCTGCATAAACACTCGATTTATACTAAGATCTGCCATTCTGTTTCTTTTTCTAGAGTAAAATCTGTAATTTGACACATGAAATAGCATCAAATCTTTACCCGTGGGTCACTGAAAGCTCTACTGGTTAAGCAGGCATCTCCTGGAGGCTGCAGCTTCTTGTGGCTGGTACTGACCTGTGGCTGTTTGCTGAATGCTGTCCCCTTCTCCGCGTGTACTATCAATTTGATTTTAAAACAAATACTACTACGATAGAAAAAGAAGAACAGTGTACTCATCTATTTTATCGCTGATATTTCTGGTTTTGAGAAATGTTGTCATCTAGTAAATCTAAGAGATTATATTTTGGTCCACATGTAGATTTTAGTGCCAACAAAGAACAATGCTGAGGTAAAAGAAAAATGATGTTTGGTGTTAAAAAACAAAAAGCTGGAAAGTATGGCCTCTCCCACTCTGAAACCCTTGAATAAATCTGGGGTTTAGGATCACCTCCAGTAGGACAGCAACCCTAAACATCTAGCCAAGCAACACAGGATTGGGTTTAATTAAAACATAAAGTTAGAATGGCCTAGTCAAAGCCCTAACAAGACAAAATGACAAAAAGTCCATTGGGAATTAATACCTTCAAAAGGGACTGTGAATGTGGCTCTTTTGTTTCTGTTATCTTACATTTGCCGTTGGTAAACAAAGGGTGGATACACAACCAGCAATGCTCCAATAAGAAGTGACACAATATAGAGCAACTCAACGTGAACACAACTGATCTGGAAACCTCCACAGTTGAAGGTTGAAGATAAGAAACTTTTGATTTAATTTGAAGTAATGTCAAATTACCATACATCAAAAGAAGATAGAATACATCATCTAAACCTTCAGTAATTTACATAATTTCCACTGAGGAAAAAGAGTATCTTTATTTTTCCCCAACACCCGCTCTGAAAATCCCTGTAAATCAGCAAAAATAAATTTAGGAAAATCCAAATCCTGTTGCAACAGCAGTGTTAAATTACTCTTGCATATGGCACCATTTAGCTTATATTGTCGGGTAATTCAATTATGTATGCATGTTTCTTGTGCAATCCAGGTAAATGCTTCCAGATTTAACGCACCATGACTGCATTAGCTCTTGTTTTATATGATGTTATAGTGTTATAGACAGCTGAGCAGCAGAGAGGCTGTTCTCCACGGCTGCAGGACCAAATGTTATTAACACAGCTGCTCTCTTGCTGCCCCCGCATCCAGCTCAGTGGGCAAAGAAAAGGGATCAATGCTTTTGCACACAGTGAGCTGAACCCTCTTTCTCTTTATTAAATCAAGAATTGTTTTGAATTGGGTATTGATTCTGTATCAAATCTCAGCACCAAGAATCAGCATCAAATCAATTCTGGCCCTCACTTTAAAAATCTCAATCACTGTGAAAGGTTCAAGTGATGCAAAAGGTTTCCATTTGTTCTCCTCAAAATGGACACATAAATAGTGTTGGCTCTTTTGAGATGCAGTTGCAGCAAAGAAGAAGTGAGAGTTTGCCGAGTTGGTAAGGTCCTCCAACATCAACAAAACAGTCTTCAGCGACTACAACTTTTGTGACCATTTTGCAGTGAATATAAAACATGTCATTTGTGAACCATTATTATTGTAATACTTAAGTGAACATGGAAAGCTGCCAATGGTAAGATTAAGGAATCAGTTTTAGAAGTACAGTGAAACACACTTTCCAAAAACATAATAAAAATGGTAACACTGATGTGTAATAATTAGAATCTGACTTTTTACAATTTGCTGTGTTTAGCTTAAGTTTAATCACCACTGAGTGAAGACCTGAACCCTCTGAAAAATGTTTGGGTTTGTAACAGAAGAAGCAGCCACAATCCAGGTGTTAATATTTATGCTGACATAAGCAGTCAGCGTGGCATTGTATTGCTACTCGATCTTGTGCTAATATCTGCTTTTCACTTCAGTCAGCCACTCTGTATGAAAATATGAGTCTATTAAAGGTTGTAGGCGTACCTATCAATCCAGAAAAATCCTAAAAACTAAAATAAATTCTTCAGAAACTTCTTTTTGGACAAAATATCTATTCCAGAACAACAGTGGTTAAATGGGATGCAATAAAAATACTGATGTTGACCATGGTTTAATTTATTTTACAGTATTTTTAAAGTTGCAAGGGTTTTAAGCATACGTGATTTAGGCTCAATATCAGCAAATGGCTATTTTTAAGTGATTTAGATTGTTATCACAGACAAAAAGAAAAATCCTCATCGAAATATTACTATTTGTAGCTAAATTATTATCTAATGTAGTCCAAAATGAAGAAAAAAAGGTTTGTGTTGTATGTTCTTTATTGACTAGGCAGTATACTCAAATGCAATGCCTGCATCATCAGTTACTGCCTTTACATATGTTTTAATTAATATAAATGTAATGGCATATGTAATTAGCATATGCCTTTATGCTAAATGCATATACCTTGGCAAGCACTGAGCAACCTTGGCCAGCATAAATATATCTCACAAAGTCCCTCCTGTCTTACAGTTTACTTGAGAAATGAAGAGAATTATACTACTGACACATGTTGACAAATATCAACAAGAGCAAGGACGTATTAAATGCATACTGTGAAACCTTGCTGAAGACCTTTTATACCACCTTTATTAAATAGTTTACAAAAATAAAACAGGTTTACAAGCAACAAGGGCGCTCATCCTTGTGTCCCATACTGAGTAGTAGAATGCGCGCTTGCTTTTTTTCTGAATGCCTTTATGACCTACAGCTTGCTTGCTGAAAAGTGGAGTCTTTTGGGATATAATATGGGATATGGAAATTAATCTTGCACGGCAAGATGAAAACTTATTTGACAAATTACCATTGCCCTGACTTGTTTCCACAAAACTTATGCCATTATGTTTCAGTTATGGGAAAGAAAAAAAAAAAAAAAACTACTTATAAATACAATGGTCTCCTTGAGAGGGATAATAAGAGGAAATAAGTCAATACAATCCATCTTGGAGAATAATTTGTGGAACAGGACTGCCTAACAGTGCATGCACACATTTCCCAAGTCTGAACCAATTAACCAGTTATCATGCTTTAATCTCTGAAAGAAGCTTACAGACGTAAGCTGGATGTTAAGTTTAGCTTTTATAATGTCTTTATGCACACGCATTACAAACAGATGGTGAAAACATCAAACCAAGTCTCTTGTGTTTTGTTCTTTCACATAAACGGTGTCATTAAAAGCAATAAGATGATAAGCAAAAAACTAAGTTTAGTTAAGGGAGCATTTTGTTTCCCATACATGCCCGATTTGTACATACGAGGCACATACAGGCTTTAAAAATAGCTGCTAAGAAAAACAGAGGAAACATTGAAAAGCAGTAGCAACAACCAACAAGTATGCACTTTGGTCACTGGACCATAAATGCACTGAAGTGGAGTGTGGGATCGAGCTCACTATGGCTGATTACATAGCTTAATGGTCTTGGCTTCACCTTATGTTTCACAAGCCCAAATGGTCCCAGTAGTCTGATAAATCATCAGCAGATTGAGTCAATGAACTCTTGCCTTGCCTAAGTTTCTTACCAGGAAACACAACATTTAACTGGCCAGTATAAATATTCATCAAGCCAGTATAGATCAAATGATCTCTTTTACATTTTCAGAAATGTAAAAGAGATCACAGAGCAGCAAATATAATCTGTACAATTCTTCTTTTGTAATTTTGCCTTTCTTTTGGCTTTCTGAAGGTCTTAATTTTTTTTCTATCTTCTTTATTTCACCCTAGATAATCAACTGAAGGTCGAGCCATCTCTCATCTGACGTCTTGTTCAATTTTAAGTGCACTTTGCAGACAGGCATGGGTTGGTTTCAAGTACCAGGGCATAGTAAGGTTCTAAACCACATAATTTTACCACGACACAACGTCTTGTCTTTTTAACAAGGTCAGAGAAAGTACCAGAATGACTGGATTTTTGACTCTCAGCATGATGCAAAAACTAGAGAAGCACTGCCTCTCCCTTACCTGTTGTTGGGCACTGCCCATCAGCTGGCTGAAAGGTTCCGACACACGTCTTGTTGACAAAGTAGACAAATAAAGTTCTATACCCAGTTGCAGAACATGTCCAAAAAAAAAAAAAAAGGAAAAATCCTATGAAAATGAGGAGAATTATAAGAATTATATAAATGTCAAAACAGCTGAAAAAGACTCATGAAGTCTTGGCTTTAAATCTTTGATAATAATCACAATAAATCACCACGAAAAGATCTTAGACTTTATAAATGTGCATGTGTGTGTGTATTGTGATGCTATGAAAAGGTTACCTCTGACAGCAGAAGAGACTGCTCGTTATATGAACAATTTTCCTGTCTGAGCACTGCTCTCATGCTAAACGTTATCAGGGAATGTAAACATTCCTATATACACTGCAGGTATTGCAAGTGTTATTACTGGCTTCAGCTTAATGGATCTTATAGAAGAGATCCTGAAGAAAATCTTTTCACAAAGCTGTTTTCATATGGCCTTAAAACTTTTATGACAGATATCAAAATTCCTCGTAAGAGGAATACTTGAGATCTTATAATCCTTATCTGATTTATTAGTTATCTATAGACCGAACAGAAAGTAACAAGAAAACAGTCACACACAAGTGAAATAAAATTAAATAATTCTTCCAGGTCCCCCAGAGTACAATCTAAAGTACTTTACTGGTACAAACCTGTAAAATAGAAACCTGTAAAAAGCACTGTTTTGAATTAGGGACATTTTAGGAACATAAATTCCCTGTAACACTATTAATTATTACAGACATGTACTGCAGCCAGAAAAAAGCCTAGAGGATATAAATATCCTTATAAAGTTAGTCATATCTCCAAAGTAACCACCTTCTTGCAGTCTTAAATGTAGGAGTGGGCATGCACGCTCAAGCTTTGTTTTCTTAATATGTGCATCTATACAACTGTTAAACATATTCTAAGCAAGTTTTTAAAATGTAACCAAAAGAAAAGATACAATTTTCTCCAATATCCCTCCCTAGGCTGCAGCCATGCCATGGTGGAAGGGTTTAAGTGCCCTCCAGCTATGTTGTCTAGAGCTTCATGCCTCTGGTAAGGTCACCCAAGGCAAACAGGTCCCAGTTGAGGGATCAAAGTGCAGCCCAAAAACCTCTTATGATGAGTAATTACAATGGAAACAATGTTCCCTTACCCAGAAGTGGGTCACCGGGGCCCCACTCTGGAGCCAAACCTGGAGGTGGGGCACGCTGGCGAGTACCTAGTGTCCCGGTTTTCACCCATTGAGCCTGGCCGGGCACAGCCCAAAGAGGAGATGAGGGTCACCACGTGTGGGAGGGGCTAAAGGGTTTGGTGAAATGGGGGATGTGTGGAGGCCAAAGGCAGGAACCTTGGCTAGAAAAGCTGGCTCTTGAAACATGGAATATCACCTCTCTGGTGGGGAAGGAGCCTGAGTTGGTGTGTGAGGTTGACAGGTTCCGGCTAAAAATAGTTCAACCCACCTTGATGCACTACTGAAACCAGTCTCCTGAGAGGTGTTGATTACTTTGGAGTTGTGCCTGCTGAGAGGCCCCAAGCAGGAGTGGGCAAACTTGTTGTCCCCCCCATCTTGGTGCCTGTATGTTGGGGATCTCCCTGGTGAACCAGAGAGTAGCCTCCCTCCGCCTTCGTGTAGGGGAACTGGTTATGACTGTTGCTTGTACTTATGTGCCTGAGTTCAGATATCCCATCCTTTTTGGAGCACTCCTTCCAAGTCCCTTGTTCAGCTGGGAACAAGGGACTTATTCCCAGCAATATTCCTCAGTGAGACATTGAGGAATATTGTTAGGAAGAACACGCCCGATCTGAAGTGATGTTTTGTTATTGGACCTCTCTGTTCATCATGGATGTCCATAACATGTACTGTGTTCAAGCAAAAGAGTGTCTATATTTGCTCTTGGCACATATGGTCACTGGTTTTAAAAGGCACCATTAAACACTTAAAATTTAGTTAAATAACTCACAATGTTGGGACATCATGCTACATCATTCTTGCAGCCTAGTCACAGACAAAATGTTATTGGCAACCATTAACGTCAGGAATTTAAGTAGTGAAAATCCCTTAAACTGAGCAGGCATGCAGTGGCAGTGGAAAGGAAAACTTGCCTTTAGCAGGAAGAAACTTCCTGCAGGACCTCATTCAGTGTGAGCAGCCATCTGCCACAAGTGGCTTGAAGTTTGAGAAGACAGCAAACACATCCAAAAACAAAAAAACACAACCACTGACCTAGGTGTACTTTCTATGTTAAAGAAAAGTGAAATGTGAATGGCAGTAGTATCTCCCTTAGTGGTTTCTTCTATGAGAGAAACAAAGCTAAGCAGAGAAGCTCTGAGCCAGTTTTCAAGTCTGTAAGATGGAAGAGAGCACATTCACTTAGTCATAGCAAAAGCTCAGCCAATGGCTATTTCTAGGAAAGAGTCAGGGTTTCACACTGAAAGGCAGGGCCAAGTATGTCATTTATAGAAGAAGAACATTAAGTTGTTGGCAGCAGTTGCTCAGCCAATGCTTCCAGGAAAGTGCAACAGCTAAACAAAATGCCAAACCAGTTGTGGCTTATATAGATAGAAAAAAAAAGACAGTGCATAAGGTGAAAAATTGAAATTACAGCAGATAAAAGAAAAAGTGAACCTAATCATCACCCATGGACACAAATTCATCTATGTAGTATTTATTTATTTTCTGTTGTTGGAGATATTGAAGCTCATAATGTCCTTACTTTTTGACTATACATATTTGTTGTAATATATGTGATGTTATCCCTTTTGGCTTTAGTTGTGACATTTGGAATTCAATTTTATTCCATATGTCACTGTATAGCAACACTTCACTCTGTATTGATAACTTTGATCAGAAGCGTTCATTGCTGCCAACTCAGCAGTTCTCACATTCTCACACAGCAGAGCATATAAAGCAGGCAACCAAGGAGGTGATTATTTCAGGCAAAATGAAAAATCAGTCTCCATGTCATTTTACAGTCAAGAAGAAAAATGGATGACTGATTGCTTCCAAAAAATAAAAGGTGGTTGTCTAGTAACTCCCCTTAGCCCAGCACTGCTTATGACTATGTTGATTATTTAATTTAACACAATTGTGGAGTGTAGTTTTGAAATTTCGTCGTTTTGGATTGTGACAAGGTGTAGGGAAATTTTAATTTTCAAACAAAACTGTAAAAACATTATTTTTGTGGTAAGCATAGACTAAGATACATATTAAAAAAAAACAATTATGAAAAAGTCTCCAAGTCTTTTGTCAAAATAAAAGAGAAATGAAAGCTATTGGCAAGCACAAACCCAATATCCCATTGAGTTACAGTGAGCTCAGTCTAAAGAACACATGTCAATGCATCTAATTTATGTCACTTAAAGTTACTGCATGCCAGCCATTTTTTAAAATAAGGTTGTTGTTTTTTTTAAAAAAAAGAAAAGAGTATGAGTTGCGGGTGACAAGGCCTAGACATGCTAGTTGTTAGCTTACCCAATGCTAACGCCAGACAATATGCGCTAAGGCACAGAAGACGTAGGCAACCCAGTGGGTGACCATCCGAGGCATGCTTATTACGAGCCTTTCCAACACTAATGCAAGTGAGTAATCAGTGCCAACCAATTAATAATCAGATCAGTAGCTTATTTTGGAATGGAAATAGCCTCTTGCAACAAAGTAGTCACCATTCGGGTCACAACAGTCTCAGTTTTACCACTGATACTGCACCATGTGTTAGTAACTATCTGAACATCAGCTCATATTTATCTCCTACCAGTGACATTAACATTTAGCTTGACGAGGGCGTTGTATCTTATTGCTGTTGAAAAAATTTGCTTCGTTCCGCCTTTCTCGCTACACTGCAGCAGCAGTAGAGACCTCAATGTTCCCAATTAGCACAGATGTGTTACAGAACTGGATTGGGCAGTTAATCCCACACATAAACATTTTGCTTGTGTTCAGGTGAGAGTGCCAAAACAACAGGGCTGGACCAGTCATTTTCAATTGGATTATGTTTCTTCATGAATAATTGTTAACTTTTTATCATTTCGTCTATTTGGATGACTTGCTTTGTGATAGTTTTATTAGCATTCTGCGTAGTTCTAACATCATGCTACATATGAAACTAAAAGCTTCTGATCCACTGTGCATGATGAAGTTACATTTATATTTTTGACATCATCTAATGTGACTGGTGACGATGTACTACACGTTAAATGACTGCATGTGATTCATTAAAATATGGAATCCTAATTTTGGAAGAGAGTGAGTGTTGTTTCTAACAAACAGGAAAACAGTGCAATAACAGAGGAGGAATCTCACTGGTACATGAACCAAAGCAACATAAATTTGTGGAATGGCCAACGGCAAAGAAGGTAGAAAATGTGCGGTCTAATTCTAAGCTTAAATCTCAGAGAATCAAGACCAATTTTAATGATATGTAATTAAGGCCTAAACAAATTTTCCCCAACGGATACTATTAATGGGGAACTTATTACAGGCTATGGCACCCAAGGGGGTAATACATTCATACTAATCTCATGGTTGTCAGCCTAGGGGCTTCATTGCTATTGAAATGCCTTCATATTAAGGGCAAGGGCAGACAGGAAGTGGTGAGTCTGGGGAGTTAAAATTAGAGGTATGATGAATTAACACCACTGTTGCTTATAATGTCAAAATAGATGACAGTAAGAAACTATGAAATGACAGGAAATGGCTGCAATTTAATTACAGTTAGAGGGGAAAAAGGAGTTGAGAAAGAGAGAATGAGGATAAGTGAGTTGTATAAGTGAAAGGCCACTGCAGCTAATGTGAAGAACAAAATAACAGACAGACATTACAAAATAAGTATATTCTTTTTGTGTGTACTTGTTTTTTTGTTTTTTTATGCACAAGGAAATGGGAGTACTGGGAAAAGCAATAAAGATACCTGAAGACAGACAGAATCTCAGCATCAACCAAAAGGCTGTGTAGTTTAGCACCGTTACATTCCATATAATGATTATGTATCACCAGTGTATGACAAATCACCACTTTTGGCATTGTGGTTGCATTAATTGCTTGCACACAACCAGCTCCATTACCCCAGCAGGGCGGTTAAAAGCGTGCAAATAAAAAGTGCCTCTCAAATCTTTCAGTCTGCAGACAAACTGGAGACAGTGGCATTGACAAAAAAGTTAATGTCAGAAGAAGACTGGTGATTGATGATGCTTTACCTGAAACCATCAACAGAATGCACTAAAACATCCTTTACACAAAGAAGAGCACACAGATCATATTCACAGAGGCTAGTTTGCAAGTTTGATGTTGAATACTTTGGACAATCTGCAGCAGTTGGTTCTCAAACACCAGATAAACAGGAGTCTACTTTGCACCACAATAACTCAATCATCAGGTCAGTACAGAGAACTTAAACATCTCATCATTCCAAGTCTATCTATCAAGTACTGCATTTGGACGAAATGATTATCAAAATCATGCACATAAGTTCATTGCCTTCGGTGCGTGGATGAAATAGTGGAAAACACTTGAGTTTAATTGCTCCTGAGAAGGCAAGGTCTCAAATCAAAAGTGCAATGATCAAGATATGCTTTTGATGCACTTTCATAAAGACATTCGACAGCAAACGGAGTGCGGTGAAGGACATAGTTTGCAAAAAAAAAAAAAAAATGCAGCTTGAAGAAAAGTGGAAGAGGAAACAATAAATCTAATGAAAACCGGCAATTACAGGAGGAATATGAATAACTGGAGGCTGAACTTGGAAAAGATGATGGTTTATTTCTCTTTTTTCTTACTTGAAATGACCCATTAAAGAGTTTCAGCTGCTGTATTTCTGTACAACCTCATTTTAAATGTGTTGTTTGAAGATTGGCTTAGATGAGAACAAGATGTTAAGTGGCCACAAAGCATTTAACATTTTTGTACATCCTCCTCTTCCCATCAAATAGAGAAATAACATTTGGTAACCACTCACAGTGATGAAAAGAAGCTATGTTTATTTGCTTGTCACCGGTACAGTGGATAAACTAGCACTACAAGCCAAAAAAAAAAAAAAAAAGTATTTTTTGAGGTCTCAAAAGCTATCAATAATCAAATAGGCTTAAGCTACAGTGAAAAAAATGGAGTACAATCATATCATTTTCACACAGACTTAACCATTTGTTAGTTTGGAAGTGATCTTAGGACATGCTCAAACAGGACTCTGGGTTTTAGATCGTGCACAGAATTTTATGCCAATTTGGAGTTGCAGGGCTGCAAATCAAGTTTTCAGAGTATGTCCTTTTGATGGGGGGTTTGTGAGGGTTGGATTCGTAGCTATTTAGAATGGCCATTGAGTGAGAGGTGGGACACACCATCAAATAATATCTTTTGCTTACGAAGACAAGCCTGTATACAATTCTTAAGAATTTTACCTATCCCTCTTCTTCACAAATTTGACTGCTTTGCATTGTTAAAACACAACATATTTACATACTAAAAATGGCAAAATTAGCACTAAAATATTTCTCTAGTTATTCAAAGAAAAAAAGCTTTTTTAAAAAAAGGCTTTTTAAATACACTATATAAAATAAAATATAACATTTTATTTTTTCAGTTGGAAATATTTTAAGTAATATATTTTTAAGTTGGTGCTAAGCAGCAAGTTTAAGTAATATGAGTTTGCAAAATGCTAGACGGAGGCAGGAATACATCTAAACATGCAAAAATCCCTAAAAAACTTTCAAATCTTACTGAAGCGTTTTTTCAAAAATGTATGTTGATTAAAATTTTGCCTTGTAAAATATAAATAATTGAACTCACCACATTTATCTGTATTTTTCATATGCTCGGATAAGCTAACATGCGTATACAATTTGTCCTATGATAATTTCTGTAACCTAATTTACACACATTTCTGATAAATAAACCCTAATTAGCTTGACTGTAAGCACACACAAAGTTTGGAAAAATTAGCTCTAATTGTTTATTTTTTGTGCCCACCGTGTCTTACCGAAAAAGCTTAAATAATCAATGTATTTATTCTAATAGATCTTTACTTAAAAGACCTAGTAGCTCTCTCTTAGATAGCTCTATCTTAGAGCTAGTAGCTAAGATATGTGTCTATTTAATGCTTAAAATCTAAATAAAGCCTTAAAAGCGTACATCACATTTATTTTATCTTTTGTTTGCAATTACACTTTGTTTTACTCTTCTGCTTCAAAAATGCATTTTAAATGTTACACAAAGTAACCTCAAGAAATGATATAAATCAAGTTTTTCTTCAACAAATTTCTAAAGTTCTTTACAGCTGGGGGCAGCTTAAATCAACAGTTCAATAAAAATAAATATCTGACAAACTCGAAGGCTAACAGCCTTGAATATGATCTGGCTGATTAACTTTGCTGAGGCCTGCACAAATGTTTCCTCTTCCACACTACCTGTTTATGCTGTTGGTTGTTAGAAATTATCCGCTTCTAATCTCAGAAACACTGCCTGCATCGATAAACAAATTGTCCAACAGATATGTATGACGGTGGGAGAGCAGCTGTTTCTGGTTCTGTTGGCTTGCTGAGCATTAAACTGATGGGCCAAATTGTGCTCAGATTTAAGGCCCAACATGAGAGTCTCTCAATTAATAGTCAGAGCCATACTTAATATTTTCATTGCATATGAATATTTAATGTTGACACTGTATACTGCCCAGATGTTTCAAAATTGTAGAAATCACCCACATCCTGTAAAAAAAATGCAGTAATAGAAAAGCCTGTGCAGTTTCATGTTTCCTCAACTTGTCTAAATTTGCATACTAAATTTATTGTAAAGATAAAAATGAGTGCATATTTTTTCTTTAGAAATAAGTAGAAAAAAAAAAACGAAGACAAGCCAAATTCTTCTCTATTTATAGCCACTTTTTTGTTATATATGAATCTAACGGAGCTTGACAACAGGATCGACAGAAAGGCGTCAACTTCCAAACAAGACAATCCTTCAAAAGCCACATTATTAAAGACTGTCCAGAAATGTGCTCTCAGTTGAGTGATTTCATACTCGTGCGAGGAAAGGCATCTTAAGGACTAGGGAGCACTAAGCAATGGCATTGAGAAAATTCAAGTGGCATCCTCTGGTGATTGTACCACAAACCTCAAATAGCTTTGTTTTTGGGTGAAGGGACATGCTGGTTTTTCCATCCCTAATGTGTTTTCCACTGCCTTTGTGACAGACCCGGCATCTGTGTCAAATTATACCCACAAAGGCAACACAGTGGTGGCGGCGGCATTGTATTTAGGATGGGAGTTTACTTCCCAAAGCACTTTGCATATTACCATGAAGCCTGTAGAGTAAACCCTGCCGCCAATGCAAGCCCAATCAGAAAACACCTAATAACATTCACTGACAGTAATCACAAGGATATGTTGCAATCACTGCTACACAGCAAGAGTTCTGCTTGCAGTAAACAGCGTGAGCTCAAGCTAGTGCGCAGCAAGAAACTCAACCTCCTGTCAAAATCAATGCTTTTTGACTTACTTATTAATAAACATTTCCAATTAAGTTGCAGAAACTATTTGCCAACACTAAGATACCCTTTAAACGTGCCTTATACTAATGAAATTGTGAAACATCTTCATGCAGTGATAATCATATATTATCATTATGCAATTTTCAAATAATTCATTCACTTGTTTACACCATTGCCTTGTGCAGAGTTGCAGAGGGGCAAAAGTCCATCACAGGACAAGCACAGAAACAAGCCGGTATGCCCACATGGGGTCCTGTTAACTTGGCAAACATGACTGAAAGAAACTTGAATGTTCAGAGAAAATCCAAAACATGGCAACCATAGATAATGCCAACTACCAATACATTACGACCATTTTTTATGATTAATATTTAAATATAAAGTTTACTATACCTGGCAACTGAACAGATTAACTGGAGCTTGAGCCATTTCATGTCCCAAATTTTAGATCTAGTTGATATGTCTTACCTGTACAATGAAGAAACAAAACAAAGGTTCTCTGGAAAAAAAATAAAACAAAAAAAATAAATAGCGTAAAGAATTATCATGTTGACTTAACAGCAAAAACAAAATGCAATATGTATTTAGTAGTATTTTTAGTAGTATTAATATTTTGTTTGAAGGGATTTTATTGTGTAATCTAGACAATTGTCCACTCTTTAATTTTACCTTGTCAATCTTTTTGTTAAAAGGTCAATAAAGACAAATATATTAATTTTAGTGAGAAGGGAACCTCTTGTACATTTTTATCTTTTGTGAATTTTTAAATGTATTTTAATAATTCACACTAATTCTCCAACACATGCTTCAAATCATGCATTAATTACAAAACAGTAATTTAAGCCAAAGATTGCTCTGTTTATTGCTGTGATTACTGCAAACAAATATTTAAACCGTTTTACAAAAAAATCATAAAGTTGCAGACAGCTGTCTAAAAATCAATGCTTTTCATCCATTTATTCATAGTGTTTTGAATTTTCTCATATGTCTCCAACAACTTGAAGAAACTGTCAAGCTAAAAATAAAGTCTGATCATGCTTTAAAGCTCTAGGAAAATTCCCATCAAATACAAGGCCTCTGCTCTTTTGCTCTGTGCCTTTTACACAAACAAAATAACAAAGCGGCTGCTGAGGCAGGAGGATCTTCTTAAAACAGATTGGCAGGTAGAGTGTGCCGATCATGGCGTTCCTCACTTGTCATGGAGAACAGACACTTTTTCAAACTACAAAGAAAAAAAGCCTTGGATGAGGGTGATGATGTGTTTATGTTCTCAATACATTTACATTGAGAACATGCGTAAGATTAGGCTACAGAGCAATCAGTAAAGTCGGTGGGGAAAAAAGCATTGTGACATAAATTCACAAATGATCCCATCAAAATCATTTTACTATAGCTTACAAAACTATGGAAAGCACAAAAATAAAAATGAAAAAAAAAATGTAATAAATAGAGAAATGTTAAAAAAAAAAAGCATGCAGAGCCTGAATGACACCTTGTTTCAGTCTGTCTTGCTTTATCCATTTCTGAGGCCATCATGTGTTGAAGAGACAAGAGTGAAGGGAAGACATCATATCGAATTCTGGTCATTTATCACTAATCTTCAAGGTGAGGGAAGAAGGTGAATGAAACACAGGCAAGACCGGGAGATAGTGAAAAAGGGGTGGGGGATAAAACACAGGCCTTTTTCTCCCCTGTTTTAGTGTTTTATTCCAGTCCATTTCACAAACATCCACGTTAAAAATGTTGGGTGAAAGGAGGAGCTCAGGCTACATGTATCCACAGAGCATTAGTATTGTAGATACAAGAGATCATAAAAAGATGGGCATGGTAGTGAGAAGCCATTGTCAGTAGCAGTTGAATCCATCCTTAGAGTTGTTCCATTGTTCGGTGCACATTAGAGGTGAGGTGAGGGTGATGATGTGTGTATGTGATTGTTAGCATGCCGCTGTATGCATGTTGAGGGAGCCCTTGTTCCAATTGCTGGCATAACGTGCTACTTTTCTGTCAGAGTGAACACACTGTCATTGCTTCTGTTTTTCCATTGGGAAGTTTTGATGCATTTTTAATTTAAACAGTTACCATGGAAATTCAGTATTTTTTTTCCAGGTGTTTTTTTGTCAGGTGCACTGTGAAGAGCAGGTGCGTGGCAGGGACCCAAGGTGACAGCAGCTGAAACACACTCAAATACTTCGAAAACTGCCAGCTCCAAAGATGCAAGGTCACAGCCTTTCTATTCTTATTCCAAGGAATAAAGTTAGCTTACAAGCAAACTTCCCAACTTCGCCAGTTACAGAATGAGGTGTGAATGTGTATTTCAGTTTTATTTTCAGAGATAACTTTGTTAATTACCCTGTACTTTGAAGAACAACCATCAAGGAAAAATAAAAAAGAATGAAATGTTTTGCTTATGAAAAATTCTGTCGGAAACTGTTTGCAGGTTGCATGGTGTTATGTATAAGTATGTGTATCTCTTGAAATTGTTCACATTTGGTGTTACTACAACCACAAACGTGAGTGCAGTCTCTTATGATTTTGCTATAGACAGACAGTAGCTCTCTGTTTTGAAGAAAAAAGTAATTATACATAGTTTATTTTTTTTATTTTATTTTATTTTTTACAAATAAAACTTCAACCCCACTCTACTGCCACAATTATATATAAAAAAAAATCACCCATTTAGCACACAGAGTTCACCTGTATGTAATTTAATATGAACATAGCTTTTTTATGAAAATAATATTAGAAAATAAATAAAGCGGCATTGTGAAGACCAGTGAATACAGCAGACAATTGAGGGATATTGTTGTGGGGAAGTTTATCGCAGGGGCCTCCACAGTAAGAAAATAAAAATAAAGTCATGGTTTGCACTAACAGACTTTTCCTGTTTACATTTAAATCTTATTGTATTACATTTGTAAATTGTAAAATGTTATATTACATTTGAACCATCTACATGTTCATTGTTTTATCAAAAAAAAAAACACATTCTGTAATATTTTACTTATATTCAAAAAATATGTTATTGTACAAATATGGAAATATATTGTTAGAATAGGATTTTCCCACTAATAAATACAGTTGGAGACTTTTATTTTACGGATTAAAAATATTCTTTCAGTGTTAAACGTTAGAGAAATTATTTCCTTACCAATAGCCATGGTTTAAATTTTTTATTTGATAATAAATAAAACCACAGGAAACCAGTGGCTAAATTTTTATTGAAATAAATGTATTAAATTTCACATTTCCAAAGAGAGTAACCTTTAAACCTGCAGTATGTGACTTTTATAAAAAAAAAAAAAATCATTTACATATTTTTTTTTTTTTTGAAAATGTCATGTTATGAGAGTATGATATGAGGCAGGTAATCTGTGAAATAAACCAAGCTGCTGTACCTTCTTCCAGTGTTAACTAAAAATAAACAACCAATCAAAGTCAGGAGGAGGGTCTTAGCGCTGTCAGTCACAACAATGCATTTCCATTATCTTAACTGTTCTGAGGAGCATTTGAGAAGTAGTTCATATGCTAAGCTAAGAAGACTTGAAATTCCACCAGGTGTTTGCTCATTTCTGCTGCTGCTAGTCTGAAGGAGCTGTAAAAAGAGTCCGAGCTTCCTCTGTGAGGCGGAAGCTCAGACTCTCTTGTGAGAGCAAGCGTTCAGGCACCCTGACTGGCTGCCACGAGAAATTCAAGGATTCCTCAACCACGCATGAAAGAGTCAAAGCAACACTCCATATATGTTTTTGATAAGGGAATTATATTATAACATAATAGTTATAATTGTAGCAATTTTTTTTAGCCTTACATAAGGCTAAAAAAAATGTATATTACAGGAGACATGTAAATGTTTTATTTCAGATAATAGCTAGCCTCCATGCCAAGCCTCCTTCAACTTCATAATCGTGCACTGCTTTGTGTTGCCAGTGACATAAAATTCTAATGAAATGCAATGAAGTTTGTCGTTGCAACATAACAAAATTAGAAAAAAGTTTAAAAGATATAAATGCTTTTGCAAAGCACTGTATGTACACTGTTCTTTGTTTCATTGATTCATCAAGTTCACACCCTTGAAGACTGCACAATGAATCATCTCAATAGATTCTGACCACTGAGATAAATGACTAGGTTCAAAGGTCACTGATTGTGAGAGGGTTGAGTGTGGATGAAATTGCAAGGGTGGTGGAACATAAGTAACGTCCAGTAAATGAAGGAAAAGAAGAAGAGAGGAGGGCTTTTGGTTTTAACAGCAAATTTCAAGAGCACTTTGAAGGTGCGTCTAGTAAAGGAGAAAAAAAATAACTCTTTGCCTTCCGTTTCTAATATGTTGGTGCACAATTTACAGGTTTGCCATTCTTTTTGACGTTTTATTCAGAATCAGTGCCAGTATAATTGCAACCAGTGTCAGCTGGGTGTTTGTTTTGGTGATGTGCCAGCAGCAACCAAAAGCGTGTCTGAGAGAAATGGGAAAAGCATCACCAAGGAGGACAAAGAAATTACTGCACTAAGCCTCAAGGGTCCCTCAGGCCATATTCTAAGGAGGCTAGAGGGTGAATATAGCGTTGTACACTCCATTTGTAACTCCTGTGTCTTCCAGTGCTAGGAAATGGCTGACTTGATGCTAATAAGCTTGCTCTGTCATGCTTAGACAGTCAGACCTGGTGCAACTGCATGTTAAGATAAAGAGCCTACATTTGGTAAAGCCAAATCCCAAAGGTCCCAGATCCCACTTGAGTTTTAGCATATAAATGAGCATACTGTAAGTAATGCAAATATATTTCCTGAAAACTTTGCCTGTCCTCCTTTCCTCTGCTCAGACGATAGAAGAAAACTTCTCCCTCAACATAAATCCATCTGCTACCCAAGCTGGTGTTTCTGCCTGGAGATAGCTTTTGTTCATGGCTGGCTGGCCTTACATTTTGTGGTTGGTGATTGGCAGTGTCCAGTGGGCCAGCTCCTTGAAGGCTCCCCATGTTCTGTCTAGAGGTCCTCTGCTATTGATTTCCTGCTTGTGCTCGCTGCTTGACCTGCCAATCAATGGTCAGAACAGTGGGATGTCATTGGGAGCAAGTTGACGACGTGTGATGTTTGGCAGACTTGTAACTGATGGTACTGAACGAGCAAAACATATTAGGTGGATGGCGAGACAGTGAGCCGAGAAAAAGTGAGTTGCCCTGAACTTCTGAGCACAAGCCAGAAAAAGTAAAGTTAATCTTAAATTAAAAAGCAATGAAGTGCTTATATATTTGGTGAAATCCTATCACTTCTGGAGAGAAGCACCCTGCACCGAGCTGTGATTCAGTCATGGCTATTTTCTTTTCTCCTGAAAGCCCAAGCAAGTGTGACTTACTGTATTCATTCGATCCAAGTAACAAGTGATTAGCTGCGAAGAATAAATCTACAGAGAAATTTATGTGAAGACCAAACAGTGGGGCAGAAACAACCCAGAAACATTATACCCTCAGAGTTTTGCTTTTGGATTTCAGAGTTGGACTTGAAGGAGGGCTTGAATAAATACATAACATTTTCTGGTATGAACCACCGAGTTTGGAACATGTCTTTGTAATCCAATACTTTGGTAGCAACGCCACTCAGAGTGCTCTTTATGTGACAGCTGACTTAATGAGCCACTGGCAAGTAAATTGTTGTGGCAATGATTAAAACGCTTCGATTTTCACATTCATTCCTCTAACCTCTCCTCATGAGAGAAAAGAACGTTGTGGCAACCAGAGCTGTGGTTTTAACTTTGAATTAAACTGATTTAAAATGTTTGTGAAGATTTGGGAAACATCTCATTCGTTTTGCCAACACAAACCCAATTAGAAACATACTTTATGACCAAAGCTATAACATCAAATGCCAACATCCACAAAAGTATCCTCACATTTTACAAAATGAGGTAAACAAAAGAGAAAAAGACCAAACTTATAGTTCTATTTAAGCAGAAAAACAAAATCTGTCTATACAGAACCATTCAATAAGCTTATGAAACACACACACACACACGCGCACACACACACACACACACACACACACACAAACTCCCCACAGATTTTTTTTTACTGCTTTTATTTCTTTTAAATATGAAGATATTACAGGGAATGTAAAACCAAAAATATACAAAAAATGTTTATAACATGTATTTTGATGATTTTATCAAAAGAGGAACATGCAATTTTGGGAAGTACTTAGCATTTATTTAATAATTTAATAATATTGTAAAACAGTTCTTTATGCATCTATTTTTTATATTTTGTCTTGGTACATGTATTAGGGTTTAAAAGTTTTAATTTGATTGGTTAGACAAATATTTTCCTTCAATTCTGCAACGGCTTGTATATTTAGATATAATATTTTATTTAAATATTTTTATGTATTATTAGAATTAAATGTAATATAAATATGAATCACAGTTTTAACATTTCATAATAAATGTGTCAAGTCACCTGTAAGATATATTAAATTAATGTAAATGATTAAACATGTTATGTATTCATTTCTTAACATATTTCAAACTGTAAATGTTGTCACTAATTACCTACTGATATAGTTAAGAGAAAATATAATTAATTTTTCATGAGCTTGTTGTTATAATGGTTGCTTCTCCCCATTAATGTGTTGTGCTTTAATCCTCATGGACCAGTCAGCATGAAATATACATCCCTATAAATACTTAAACATTTAGTTGATGTCTGATTCATATCTCATACTTCCACAAACATCAAGCGTTAAGTCTGTCAAAACAAAAATTTCACTCCCCTATGGTTAAAAACAAAACAAAACAAACAAAAATTTCACTCCCCTATGGTTAAAAACAAAACAAAACAAACATTACCTCTTTGTCCCAAATAAATGTGATTATTTATTTGGCTCATTTTCTTATAACTTTTAGCCAGGAACGTAACATTTCTAAATAAAACATTCAAAAACTTTATTTTTTCAAAAACTTTGCAAGGATGACCGAAACAGACATTCAGCTGATACGAAGCTATTTTGTTGTCAAGGGTACTGGCGTCAGCAAAATCAAACAGCGTTAGACCTAGCATCAAGTTGTCTGCAAAGGAAACACTTTACCCAAAGCTTCTCTGACAGTTATGAGAAACCGCCATTAGTGCATTATGCATAATTGTACATGCACTACTATCAAGTGTCAGTGAAAGACAACGGGTAGAGGAGCTCTCTGTCGACAATTGCACATTTGTTATTGTGAACCATCAGCATTTCTCTATGTAAATGGAGTTGCTACAAAGGGCCATTTTCCAATCTGCTGCCATGAAATCACTCTACCTGCCTGTGGTAATGACCTACCTTGGAAGCGGATTTCCACTCAATTTATTTTATGAATGACAACGGTAGAGAAAATAAAAATCTCCATCCTGGACAAAAGTTTTTTAGAAGATATTCATATTTCTAAACATACAAAAGTAAAGAGAGACCTTCAGTTTTCTTTTTCTTGTGTTTCTGTCAGAGAAACTAAAAACTTCTTCAAGAGTTTATTTATTGCCTCAAGAGCGTATACAGCACTCCATATCCAATAAAAAGCAGATGTAAGAATACAGTCTCTACTAAAATGGCAGGTTTTTGTGATGAACTGACACTATAAGAACATTTAAAAATGTTTTCTTGAGGGCAAAAAAATATAAAAAAACAGTGATAATCTGGTTGCATGCGCATACAAGGCCATAAAGCAATACTTTACCGAAGCAGCTCTTAAATATGTTTCAGCAGTCAGTCTTCTTTGGTAAAAGTGTGTCAGCATATCATATCCAAACTGTGATTTGCTATGGAATTTATTCTCTAATCCTGACTCATACCCTTGTATAATAAGATCATTTTGATCCTTTATAACCTCTCTGTGAATTAAGGCTTTGATTAAGTTAATCAGACTCACTGTAATTGATCTTAGGTGTGTAACCAAGAAAACTAAATGCCGTAATTCGATCAAATGGTGAGTGGAAACAGCATAATCAGCTTATTGGAACATTTTCTTTTATATATTCTTCCCAGGTTCACTTCCCTTTCAGATTAAGCTCATAGGATATGAGTCACATTGAAAGGTAAATAATTGTTTTGAAATGATTCATCGTCAGTGTGTAGACTTCTGAAATTCATTGCAAGTGCATGCACAAAGATGGACATACACACACGTTTAATGTAGATAAAGCAGGATGGTGTGTGGATGACTCTTTCTCAGGACATCAAGGTCATCTTCAGGGAAAAAGAAAAAAAAAGAAAACACGCAGGAATGCACTTCTCCCCATCTCACAGTCTTTTTGATCAATTTGCCCTGGTTGCTTTGATCAACTCCTTATCATTAGTGATCGGCCATGATGCATATTTGACAGTCCAGTATGTGATTAGGCAAGAATAGAGAGGACCTTCGTAGCGCGTAGCTGGAAGGCTGCAAAGCAACCTTCCCATCAAGACATGCTATAGTGTAATTAGACATTAGCACCCAGCAGGAAGTCTGCTAACATGAGCTGAACCCCGATTAGAATGATTATCAGAGATAATTCACTTTAATAAGTACATAACAGACCACTGGACTCACATGAGTGGAGATAAAACTGGGTTCTTTGGTAATTACTGCCTAATTGGTGCACGTGGGGCAGAAGATTTTAATGCAGAGTTTCGAAAGACTGAAGAAACCTTTGAATTTTATCTAAATGAAACCCTATGCTACAATTTTACAAACAACAGAAATGGCTAACGAAGGATGTTTGTTATTGACAAGTATTAATACCTCCGTGTTTTATGTCTTAATTTACTAAATTTTTGTTATATAGTTGGAGTAAAAAGCTATATATGTATGTGTGTGTGTATTTGCATATTAATATGTGCACGTGTGTGTGTGTATGCAGTATGTGTATGATACACATACTGCAAAAAAAAAAAAAAAGTTGTATAGACAAAGCAATAAGAACAGATAAAGTCAAATCTTATGTTCTGAGATAAGGAGCACTATGCTATATTTATCACACTAGTGTAAAGGCTTTTAACTTGACATGGTTAAAAACTAACAATATACCAAGAAGCATCTTTGTTGCGTTGAAAAGCAACCTGTCTCCCCAAACGGCCACCTAAGAGATAGTGCTCTTTAATATCAGAAGCTGTTAAGCGTAGCTTGAAGCTACAGACATTGACAAGCCAGACCCTGTGGGGACCTGAGGAGATAAGCGTGGCACACTGACAAATACAACACTTGACTTTTCTTGATCATCAGCTCCAGTTGCACAGGGATTACAGAGTCAATGACTTTTTTTCTATTTGAATACAATATCTATTTAGAAGTACAAATAAGAAAAAAAAAAAAAACATACAACAGTGCTCTCCCAACAGAGTAGGATCAATCATCAACTAATTTTACTGGTCTGCTCATGTGAGACACAACTGGGATGGTAGGCTCCCCAGACAGGCTGGGCTGCTGCTCTGAAAGACTGCATTAGGTTTTACAGGCATGATTAAACTGGTTGTGTTTTACACATGTGCCTGGACACGCATACATCCAACAAGTGCATAATAAATGTGGCTAAGATTTAACTGAGTGAAACTTTTAGAACTGATTAGAACTGAGTTGGAATATTAGAAATTTACATTGAATTAGGGCTGTAATGATTCATCAAATGATTTGAGTACCTCAATGGTTAAATATGCATATATAAGCATTTGTGAATCTCATGGTACAATGTTTAGGTTGACAGAGAAAGTAGAAAGTATAATACCTGCAAGTAGGTAGCTATGAATAATGCAAATTGGCTTCTTTTTTGGCCAATCCCAATTTCTAATTTTCTTCAATTTCTAAATTGCAAATTCAGATTTGTTTTTCAAAGAAGCCTTAAATAAGAAAATATGTCCATTTATGCATCAAAACTTACATTCAAAAACTTTGAAAATATACAAACACTTACAAATAAAAGTACTTGCTATTTAATGTATCTATAAAACAAAAAATGTTGGATGCTTTGTTTTGATGCATTTCGTAAAAAAGAAGGAAAAATAAATCGAGCTTTCAGTGTTTGGCATGCTGATCACCAATTGAAGTCAATCAAGGAACAATTGGAAAATTCCCATTTCTAATTGATTGAGGCATATTAAATTTTTATCAAATAAAAATTATTTAAATTACACATAGAAACACAGATTGAACCATAGGTCCTTATGACTGACAGGTTCATAAACAATATGTCAATATTTAAGTACCATCCATTTGTTACATTGTCAATGCAATAACAAAATAAAGGAACAAAGGACTCCATCACTGACACCAGAGTGTGACTGTGTGTATGCTTGTATCAGAGTCCTTATGAATATAAATCAAACTTGTCCTGCATCGTTCAGCTCCGTAAGACATCGACTTTGCTTGTCTCGCTCCATGTTACAGTGAGAATCTTTCCAGTCAATTATGGCAGCAGCAGCGAGCTCTTTGACACTTGGGGGCTCTGACATCCATTCCTTGCTACCTCGTATGCAGACACACACGCTTGCAAACAGTGACTCGCAAACAACCATGACATTTGCAACTCAGATACACTGGTTGAAGTGGGATCATCTATTGGAAGGAAAAAGAAAACTGTTCAGGCCTTAGCATGCATGTCAGGTCATGAATGATGATAATCATTTTGTAAGCTCATGCAACATGACTTGTTGGATTTTCTTCTCTAGCGTCAAGCATATTAAGTTGTCTGATTTAAATATGCGGTAAAACAAATACAGTGAAATTCTGATCCAATCCTATTCATCTTCAGATTTTCAGATTGAAGAGTTGTGTGTAAAGTTGCCACATTTAGTAGAATTATATTAATCTTGCAATGTGTTTTTTTTTGTTAGACTTACGCAAATGAAAAGTTTTCAAAGGAGAAAGTGTTGAGCTGTCAAACTGTGACAGTAGTCGATAAATGTGCTAAAACATAACAAACCATGAAAGGAAGGTTGCTTTTATATCGTGGCACATTTCATTAAATCAGTGCGAGTTTCTTAGTTATTCAACTTTTTGAACTGAACATGAAATGTTTGAGTACAAAAAAATTACTGACCAGTAAAGCTTCACTCCAGAAAAATGTTTTTAAATATTTTCTACTTCCAACATAACAAGTCTGTCAAGGTTATTAGATCCCTGGAGAGACAAAATTATGGCTCATTTGAAATTAGAATGACATGATTTTATAAACATTTAAAATTAGGAAATGATATGGTCCAGTGTGACATTTTGTACAACATATAAATTAAAATTTGCCTTAAATCAAAGTTTTATACAGAATAGTATTGAGATAGTTAGGTCTAAGGACTAACTGCTTCCTATTAAAAAAGGTGTTTAGAAACAATAACTTTATTTCCTTTGATGTTCTGGAAAAGACTTTCTTTACAGGACATTGCATGCCTGGTGTATGAAAGGTGCTATATAAGTAAACCTTGAATTCAGTTTTGTATGGTCAGATAGCTCAAAGAGCACAAACGAGCAGACATGTAAACAAAAGTTTCGAACAAAGCAAATATAGTCACAAAGTAGAGCATTTAGCAGACAAATTCTGAACTAGCTGGATGTTGAAATCATGTATTTTGATTTAACAAAACTAATTCTGCATAGTCTCTAAATACAAAACCGTTAAAAGAGTACCTGTTTTCCACCACTGTGATGCTTGCTTTATTTAAAACCCTTATCATGTCAAAACACATTCTGTTCTCTCTCTTAACCATTTTTTAATTTTAACAGACAAAGAGTCAAGTGTTGTGCACTGACCCAACATAGTCAGATGCTACGAGGACTCCAGGAGGTCATAATCATTCTATCACAGTAAATGTCTAAGATCTAATGCAACTCAGATGCGAATAGCCCTCATAACCTAATTTAATAAGGTTGCTTTCACCAACCTTATTCAGTTTGGGGCATTTAGGGCATACCATTTACATAACATACAAGATCTTAATCGGATTATTTATAATATTGCTGTGTAACTCTTGAGTCGCTCAAAGAAATTGCCTCTGGTAGAGTAGAAGAAACTACTTCACTGTATTTAGTGCTGAGAAACCCTGAAGGTTATAGAGATAAAATTGAGACAGCATTAAATTAGGTGCTAATATACAGTGGTGAGAAAAGGCATTTGACACTTATAGGCTTTGCTTTTCTGTCACACTTAAATGTTTCAGATGAAACAATAATCTTAATTATTAAGAGGAAAAGCTATCCAACGCAGCATGTGTCAATCTGAAAAAGTAATTGCAGGGGTGTTGGAAAGTCCTTGTTCAGGATTTGTGCCTTAGAAGCCAATGTTTAGACGGGATTCAGCCTTGTCACTTGAATGAGCGGCAACTTAGCCAATCAGCAGACAGGATTCATTTGAGGCGGCAGCAACATGTTTCAGTGGATGACTTAGTAGCAAGACATGAGTCCAAGTCACTAGCCAGGAAATGGTTTGGTTTTGACTAAACTGACACCAGTAAAAAAAAAAAAAAAAACATTACCTGCAAGATATGTTGAAAAGCAGTCGCAGTTAAGAGCAGTTCAACAACAAATCTGTTCTACCACTTCCAAACAAACCACACACAAGAACATAAGGAGCTAAACTTAATTTTCAGGTGAGAAAGTTGTCACAGTTTTCTACCTCAAACCTGTCCTGCCCTTGTTAAACACTGAGGTTCTGGCAGTTAAGTCTGAAAACACAGACATAACCACACAGTCATAGAAACCATTCTGGGTTACCTGAATACAACATACAAAAATGACCTTGACCTCTTAAGTTTGGCATCTACACTCAATAGTCTAAAAACTGGTACGATGATATTGACAAAGATAAAAAAAAAAAAATCATCAACAATTACCACTGAGCTAAAAGCCATGGCAACAGAGAAAGACTGTAGTTCCTTAGGCCCCTTAACTTCAGGAACTTAGGGTACCAGAGCAGAGGATACAGCAAGGGATGATGACCACCCAAAAGGCCAAAAAAATATTTGGATGTTACTTCAAAAACAAGACATCAGAGAAAGGGAGTCACTAGCCACTTCCACTGAGAATGTGCTCAAGAGCCACCCAATGATCCCTGAGGTGGAGAGTGATGTCAATCCTCAAGTGGTGGAAATCACAAGAGGCAAAACTGGCCAGAAAATATCTATGCATACTTTCTTTAAGTAGCCTGTGAGAGAGGGCATTCAGCAGAGGCGGAAATGTTGTAACCTGCCACAGGACTTCACTCAAGTCTGATGCTGTGGACAGATTGGTATTTTTGGCTCATAACTTGAAGTAAACAATGTTTGCTTGTGAACAGTTGGCCTACATTTCTTTCTGCAGAGTTGTAGCCTAATTTTTGTGCCAGTGAAAATATTTGGTATTGTCTGTTTGATTTGAAATGTTTAATTTGGCATACATTTTATGTTAATTTAATTTAATATTTGTTTCAATTTTTTATTTATTTGTTGTACAAAAGCTTAAAATGCCACAGAGCAAACCATACTTGGTATATTGATTATTGATTTATACAACTTGAAGTTGGTCATTATGAAATATGGCCATAGAATATTATTGGGCAGTTTTTTGCACATAGCCTTAAAATGTTTGTGTGCATGTTTTGCAGAACATTTAAAAAAATAACCAAGATATTTATTTTGTTCATATTGCCCATCTATATTGGTCAGTCCTGAAAGATGCTGAAATCCCGCTTGGTGAACCTGTTTTGTCCACCTCAGCTAACTTGCAACTACATCTAGGGATTAACATATTGTTGTTTTTTTTGTTTCACTTTTTATCCAAAACTTCACATTGTATGAATTGAGGGATCATTATATTTTCCATATCCATTGCAAAAACGCTGCTTGTGGGGTAGAAGTCGCTTAGGATGAACTTGACCAGGGTATGAATCCAGCAACCAACAAATGCACAGCTGGTCTGGGAATGTCTTCAAACTGCATGGGGAGGGATTATGGTGAGCTGCATTCAAAGACTGCCAGGATATTCAAAATGTCTGGCTCTGGGATCAAAACTAAAGGTGGCTATTTGAAGGGTTCACAGGAGTCAGTTACAATAAACTTTATGTTGACCAGCAATGAACTAGTGTTTTTTCACATTTCCTGGCAGTGTTGTATGGAAGGAAGAGGTGCACTGCAAATTGGAAGAGTTTTGGAGTATGTGAACTTCCACAACACACAGTAGTTTGGACTGTTAAGAGTCAGTATTACACAAACATAAAATTAGGTGTTAAAACAAGTCAGTGTCAAGTGTTAAATCTTTTTTATAGCAACTTCATTCTCACCCAGGTCCAAATTCAGGTCTCAGTTGTACAGCACTGGGCAGTATAACAGGACAAACAGTGGGATTTTTTTGCCATTTCCTGAGGTGTGAAAATTTCACTTAAAATGAAAGAAAAAATGGTAGGTGACAGAAAAAGAAGAAGGTGAGGAGCCTCCAAAAGAACTGTTGAGGGGGCGCAGTTTGCACTGACAGCATGGGAGAGAGAATGAAGCTGACAGTTATAGTGTCCTCTCACACTCTAAAAACATGATGTCCTCCCCAGGTGATGGGTTCGAGAGAGAAGAGATGTGAAGATACAAATCGAAAAAATTGAAGCACATCAAAAACTTAAACAGAAAAAAGTACTTCTTTCAGCCACTGACTTAGATAACTGTTGTGGCCTACAGCATTTGCCTCAAGTGGTAGCCCTGCAATAATGACTTTCACTCACAAGCCTAATTCTTCGTACATATTGGCACTTATGTGCTGCAACTACATCTCCAGGAAAACATTCAAATATTTCTTTCTATCATAAATTGAATAATGAAAACAGAAGTCTGTCAGCAGGCTGAAAAATGCCAGTAATGCGCTGGTGAAAGAGACCCATCTAACCTCGGTTGTTTTTCTTTAGCTCTCAAATGTCATGCATCATTGGAAGGGCAACTGAGGCTGGCAAAGGAAGCTATGCAGGATTTTGACCATGAGCTTTAAATTTCAAACCTATTGTTGTACATTCACTATGCATATTGTCTGCAGACCTAATTATTGAGTTATAAGTCAACATGCAGGTACAGCTTAGAGCCTCGAGGGCCAGTATCCTACAACTTTTAAATGTGTCCCTGGTCCTTAGTTTAGATCAGTGCATCTGAGTTGAATGACTGAATTACCTCTTCAGTATGCAGTCAAGTTCTCCAGAGTCCAACTAATAACTTGTTTAATTGAATCAGGGGTATGTTACACCTAAAAGCTGCAGGTCTCTAAGCCTGGACTTGAGGATCGCAGACTTAGAGACCGCAAGAATAATATGTTTTTCTAGTGCATTTATATCCCTTACATACATTCAAGAACTTCATAAATATGCTTTAACATAAATTAAACGTTCTGGTTGCAACCGGTTAATGGCCTGTACTTACACTATGCTTTATCAAGTCCAGAGGATCCCAACGCGCTTTACACTACATTCAGTCATTCGCCCATTCACTTTCAGAACTCCCTTTATTAGTCATGGCATAGATTAAATAAAGTTTTGAACAATTTCTCAAAAATCCGGTCGATATCTGTGATTGCATCAGATAGCTGCAGCAAAATTATTGGTTCAACATCCCTGATGGTGATTCACCCGTTTCACCACATTACAAAGGTTCTTTATTGTATTTGTTGACTGCTGACTTTGAGACATGGTGCATTATCTTGCTCCAAGTAGCCATCAGAAGATAGGTACACTGTGGTCAGAACAGGGTGGAGATATTCAACAGAAATAATCAGGAAAGTGCTGATGTTTAATGGTTAACAGTTGGTGCCCAAAGTGAGTCAAAAATAAATCCTCTTCTTGGTTACACAACTACCACCAGCCTGAATTGTTAATACAAGGCAGGATGGATCCATTCTTTCATGATCACCAAGGTTCGTACTGTTCCAGCTAAAATAGAGACGTGTTGGACCAGTTTCTTTCTTTTTTCTTTCTTTTTTCTAATCTGGTGTCCAATTTTGTTGAGCATGTGTAAACTGAAGCTTCCTTTTGATGTTCTTAGCTGATAGGAGTGTCACCCCCTGTGGTCTTCTGGTGCTGTAGCTCATCTACTTTAAAAGTTGACATGCTATGCTATTAGAGATTATATTCTGCCTGTGTTGGTTGTTAAGCTGTGCCAGCTTTTCTGTAATTTTTTTGATCCCGCTACCTATTTTCCTCTAACTTTTAACATCAACATGGTATTTGGAAATAACAGCTGGTCCTCATGGGATATTTTAAACTTTTTGGACCTTTCTCTGTAAAAAGTAAGACAGGTGGCTTTGTCTTGAAATCAAAGTAGATCAGCAGTTTTTGAACAACTTTGCAACAATGACAATCACTTAAGTCCACTTTCTATTCACTTGGCTTATTCAATATATGTGTTTTTTAGGCAATTGAACAGGTGTGTTTAGTAAAAAGAATGTTAAGATCATAATGATGAAATGTTTTCCTCATTTCATCATTATATCTTCCAGGAGATTCAGTGTTTCTCTTGGAATTTGAAGTCACTGCAGATTTCTGAATGAGTTTAAAATGCAGAAATAAGATATATGATTGCTTTATTTGTACATAGGGAACAGGCAGGAAGATGGAAACTAGGTAAAAAGAAAAAAAATGCCTTTCATAATCCATATTTATAGACTGAATTTCCCCTCTAAAGTCTAACAAGATTCAAGTGGTTTGACAGTTTATACAGGGGACCCCTATGTCATTTCCGTTTGCTATACCAAGACAGAGCAAATGCAGAGCAAATAAAAATCAAAGTCTTTCAATTGATATGCATTGGATGTTTCCTCACTGTTCTGATAGAGATGCCTCTCCAAACAGTGTCTTGAAGATAACTGGCAGGCTTGGCCGTGTTTGCTGGAGTGGTGAAACAGCAGCAAAGGACGGAGGGTCACCATATTGATATGAGACTTGACAAGTCTTGTTCGTGCCACTGCTTTCCAGGCCCAAGACAATGCAGATCCACATAGAGAGAGAGAGACACAGAGAGAGAGAGGTAGCTACAGAGAAAGTGGGAGGAAAAGGAAGGAAAAAAATTAGAGAGATGAGAGAGATGTTGGCTCATGTGTTAGCTGCTAATGGACTGTGATGGTTGTGTATGCGGGTGCGTGGGTGGGCGCACGTGTGCTAGCACAAACGACGAGGACCGGGTCCAGGACTGATGAGATGCTTCAGGGATAATGCCAAGCGTGGAGTTGATATGTGATTTGGGAGAAAGCTTTATGCAATTTTTTACTCATTATTCTTAATCACATACTTCAGCATTTTCTTCACACTCCCCTTCCTCTCACCACAACTGCCCCCCCACACCGCTCCCATTCTTTCTGCCGCCTTCTCATATCCTCAGTCTGGAGGCTGACAGTGACAAATAGAGGAACACCGCAGCAGTATCCCCCAACGTCTGGAGGGACAAATTATTACAGGTTATTTTCCTCCTCTTTTCAAAAGCTATGGTTATTCATGAAGGACTGCACAATATCCAGTCTTTCATTCTAAAACACTTTATGTCAGTTTATGGATAATATGTTGTTAGTTTGCACTCATTGCTTAATACTTCCATGATTACAAACCACCAATTTATATTTTGCAAGTAGATTTTTTTTAAGCCACCACCAAAAATTGGTTGCAAATTCACAATAATGTGAAACATAGAGGATTCACTTTATAACAGACATGACCAACAACCCTGAGGGTACTTTTTTTTCTTAATCAGAAAATACTGAAAACATTCACACACAAAATCTGCAGACTTCCCTAACACTTCACATCACAACTGTGTATCTGCTTCAAAAATGGATGCTATAATCAACTGAAATTATTTTACATCCACCTGCCATCATTTGACAACACATACTACAGAAAATGTGTTTGAAATGATCAAACTCTTAAAGTTAATTAATTTTTTCCTCAGAATTATGAGTCTGTGATTATAATTCTTCAGTGCTGAATTATGCTCCCTGCATTATTATTCTAGTTGCTGTGATAATCAGTTCTATGAAAAGAGAACTTTCTGGGGGGGTTTTTATTCAGCTATTCACAATAGACTTTTCTCAGAGGGCTAGTGGGGGGTAAAGGACAAGACTTTATTTCTAGGTGTAGGTCCCTGGCTGGGAATAACTCATAAACATGTCATCTCTTCTTCAGGGAAAGAGCCGGGCAGCTGAGATGCCGCGCCAGACAGGGAACTAGTGGACTGCATAATTTCTTTCGCTGCAACTGACACCTTTTCCATATGTAGACTCTAGACTGGGCTTAACTGTGATGGCTATGCATCATTATGCCTTGGAAATGGAGGGTGCAAAAGTGCACTTGCAGTGACTGGCTTACATTTGACAGTTGGCCTTGTACAACATTAGTCACATCAATTCAAATCCCTTCTCTCGGCAGAGCTGCAGATCAAGTGCCAAAGACTTCAGTAACCCAGGGAAATAATTCATGAGTCAAAGACTTCTTTGATTTTTAAACACTGCTGTACAGCTGCTTATGTGAAGTATTGCCTTGTCAGAACCATTTTAATGGCAAAATAGAATCACCCCCTAATACTTATATGAATCGGGTTTATGTTTGCGTCTGAGAGTAAGCAGACTTGACTGTTCGGTTGCGTTTAATGGAATGATGAGAAAAGGTCATTACATGTTGAAAATGTAAATAATGTGCACATGTTCAATCTACATTGGGACTTTTATCTCAACAGCATCTCTACAACTACAGCCAGGATCACTTTCACCAAAATACTGATCATTGTGTTGCACAGTTGCAGAACTGTATGATGCAAATTGCTCTAATTGATCAATGTCTGATTTATACGTCCAAATTCAATTTTAATATAAACTGAAAAAATGTGTCTGTTTGGGTGTATGTTTCAGGGGTTCTGTGAGACTTTGTACATATGAAATCACATTTTACAATGTCTTTTTGCCTGTTTTTCTGTATTAATGTGTTTCAAGCATTTCTTGTGACTCTGAAGATGATTAGCCCGGTGGGGCAATATGACTCCTTCAGCTCATAGAATTTAAAAGTAACATTTTTTTCATTAAATACCATATTTGATCAAAATGTAGGTTCATTAGAAATCAAATATAGAAATGCAATTTATGTTTTTATGGTGTACTTCCAAGAAAGAAGCAAAGACATTCCACAGGATCTTCGAGATGTGGATGTCTTTGAGACAAATGATTACCACATCTCCTAAACTGAGCACTGAGCAGTGCGAGGCGGAATAAGGCTTTCCCATCTACCTAAACAGCGCCCTTATATTTCACTAAGTAACCAGGAACAAAAACCCAGAGTGTCATTCGTAGAACCCTTGCAGTGTCGTTATTTCTGATGTACAGTCCAACTTCACTTTCAGGAAGACCTTGACATCAGCTGGTTATGAAAGACTTTCCAAAAGATGTAAATTCAGTGGCCCATTGCAGTGAAGTGATTAGTCCTGACATAGAAATATAGTAATGAATGTCATACCAAGATTATTAATTAAATATTCTCATTAGTTTTTAATATGTTGTTAAACAAATTCACCCGAGTTAATTTTTCACTCAAGAACAGAATTTGTAGTTTGTGATTAATTATACAGAAGAGCTATGGATTCAACACTTCCAAATGACACACAACTTTTTATGAACTGTGCAATTCTATGAAACTTCTGGTGGAGGCAACTGCACATAGCACAAAAAATAAATGAATAAATAAAATCAAAAACAAGCCATCATCCTTAGTAGCTTCTGACATCATCTTCTTCACCATTTTCACCAGGAGTAACATCCAGCTGTTGATCAGGTGATTTGTGTGATGTGAATAAGTGTTTCAATTGCAATATTTCAA
Organism: Poecilia latipinna; assembly: GCF_001443285.1. Taxonomy (NCBI): domain Eukaryota; kingdom Metazoa; phylum Chordata; class Actinopteri; order Cyprinodontiformes; family Poeciliidae; genus Poecilia; species Poecilia latipinna. The sequence goes on along the minus strand of NW_015113303.1, from coordinate 78,798 downwards.
AATACATCTATTTTGAGATGGGTGAAAAACCACCTAATCCTTTAAAAAAAAAAAAAAACATATATCCTATTCATTTAGAATAGGATATATGTTTATTATTAACCTCTTCACTAAAAGAAAGCCTTTTCTTGAATTATGGCCATTGTTTTCTTTAGCCTGTAGTGAAATATGTAACTTTTTCTTCCCCCTCTGTGATAAAACCAGGAGACGAATTGTTCATGCTAATTACGTGGTCTTTAACAATTAACAACATTCACATTCACACACTGATTGTGGCAACCTACTGGATAGTACCCATAGCTGCCATACACCAGCACCACCGGGCCCTCTGACGATCACCAGCAGGTAATGTGGGTGAAGTGTCTTGCCTAAGGACAGAAGGAGCCAGCATCGAACCAGCAAACCACTGATTGTGGGACAAACTTTTTGTGTACATGTGTTTAGCTCTGCAATATTTTACCAAAAACCGTGCCGGTCTCCTTTGATAGAATGGTGTGTAAGAAGTTGACGTTTCCTATTGGTTGCAGCAGTACAGCTTGGTACAACTTCTTCACAGTCCTGCAACCAGGTACAAAACCATCTCACTCATACACACAGCTCCACCAGGTGGTGAGTCAGGAGTTGGAATAGCGAGTCGAGCATGACCTCAGCGAGCATTGATCAGTAACGTAACTCAGGTTTGCAAATATAAGATTTCTTTTCAATATAGACACAGGGTGGAATGGGTCTCCTCTGAACTCATATATTGAACTTATGACTGTGTCAGACTGACTGAAGTGCTTAGGAAGTGGAAGAAGCTCATGGCAGTATGCTTTTGATGAGGGAATAACAATATGCCATGATATATAGCTCTTTATATAATACCGCCACTTTATTGCTAAAGTGATTAAAATTATACAAATGCTTCTTTAAACACAGTCATTGACTGGATGAGAATTAAAGGAAAAATGGGGGGGAAAAAAATCACTGACAGACAGTCAATAACTTTTTCAAATGCCTTCTTACCAAATATTAACATTTGACAAAGTTTATACTAACATCCTGTTTCTATCAGTTAAAATTTTACTTTGTCCAAGAGAGTATTACACTGAGTCGCTGTAATCAGTAGCCTTGTAGAGATGTCCATTAAATGCGTACATACATGGAAACTTAAGATAAAAAGTTATTATGGACACAATCATAGATTTTCTGAATATGCATTCAAGGGTCAGTGCTATATTTACCACCGACAGCTCAAACTGAACTGGCTGAATTAGAAAAAAATAACTTTTTAAAACTCGCCAGCTTCTGGTTTCACAAATTAGAATGAATTTAATGAATTCCAGCTTTCATGGGTGTTGGATAAAAATGAAAATGAGCGCAATATTTTGTTAACCATCATTTGTACAACTTTATTTATGCAACCAGTTCATGTATAATTAACACTGAGATTTCTGCTTTACAATATTGTCAGTTATCTTTTCAACAATGTAACCTAAATGCCCTAAGTTATGGTGGAGACACTGGTTCCTGTGTAACTAGCAGATTATTTCTGCTCTGCAAGAAAATGTTGGATTATGTTCATACCCAGCATAGCATAAAATGCTCAGCTGGGAAAAGATTACTTAAGCCTTTTGGTAGAGCACAGCACAAACACATTTAAGGCAGAAAGAGGGCTCTTGTCTAAAAAGCTCTGTTAAAAAATTAAATTTGTCTAAAATTAAAATATTTGTGCTTGATACCAATAGCATAAAAAATATAAAGAACACCTTCCATCAAGAAAACCTGTCAGGGATTAAACCCCAGTGTCTCACCTGACAGGTGGAGGAGACACACACCACTCCACTAAGTAGGAGAAGCACATCTACCTCTTAAATGAAGCATATCTCAGAGGTGACCTCTGCTATATACTTACAGTTTAGGAGCTTCAGTAACATTTCTGACAGAGTCCTGTTGGCATTAAAACGAAGTGCAGCACAAAGAATGTCCTCGTGTCATACGAGTGATGTGCTGACTGAAATTTCATTGCGATAAACTGACTGTGGGACAAAAATGGTAACGCTCAAAAATATATTAGCCCGTGAATGACAAAACATCTAATCGTAGTGTGATCACCTTCTGCTGACAGATTTCTGCACTCTCCTACATCTACAGGACATGCCATGACTGACACTTTCCTTGTGCCAGGTCTCAGATAAAAAGTAGAACTCAGGATTTATTCAAACAATCCTGCTACCGAAGAGGGTTGGTTCACAGAGGAAGTTGCAGTCGTAAGTTGACTCCAGATAACGGCTATCTGGCTTTCTCAAAATGAAAACCCAGGGTATGTTCATAGCTACCCCAGAACGTATTCAGGATTTTTACTTATCAACCTTTTGCAGGTTGATAAGTAATTCACTTAATTAATTAGTGAATTAAGTGAATTAATGAAAAGCCAGCATAAGAATTCACTCACAGGGAATGTACTGTTAATCAAAGTTAATAACAACTCATCGCACTGTTTTAAGCAAATACAGCTCAACATCAATGTTTTAGCATTACTATTTTCATACACGATTGTGTATTTTATTGTTAAATAATTAAACAAAGTGAGCTGGCCCTTATAATTGATCAAAGGCCTCTTAATTTTCTGCATTAATTACTGCTGAGCTAATGAAATGGTCCATCACTCTCCTCATAAACCAGTAAACAGCAGGGCAAACAATGCTATCCTTCAGATAGAGGGATGATTATGCAAAAGAGAAATGTTTTCACAGAACCCCATGGTCCTCTAGATTTTGTTTTCTTCAGTTGCCCAGTGTTTACTGTCACTAAGATGTTTTATTTATTAGTTTTGTCATAAAGTTCTGTTTCACATGAATTTGGCTGCTCATGCATGGAATATGAGTGTCAAAATTAGCATCTCATTACTTGCAATAATTAGGCCAATGAAGGCCAGATGTTTAGTGTGTGATCTATGTGTATGGGATATCTGGGCGTAGCGTTTTCTTACATTATTAATAAACACAGTATATAATGATACATTGTTGCAGTAAAACATTAACACCGCTGAACCTCTTGTTTTGTATGTGCAGGATTAAATGTGTGGTGCAAATGAAGTCTTATATCAGGGATCCATAATCTGATTTTGTTTGTCAGAGAGAGAAAAAAAACAAAATCTCTTGGATATCTAAGCACATGATGATGGTGGTCGTGGCTGCTGGTGATGGGGATTTAGGGGGTGTTTTTTTTTTTTTTTTTTTTTTTTTTTTTTTTTTTACTGCAAATTGCTGTGAGTCATTGAGGATATTCTCTGAAGAAAATTCTGCAGTATCACATAGCACAGTTTCCAAATTAATTCCAGCAATCTATACAGGGATCTTATTTTTTCCATCAGGATCCATATCTTGTGACCGCAGGAACATAAATGAGTTTGTGCCAGGGCGGGGTTAGTGGCCGGTGGTTTAGTCTTAAATGCTCCTGCATCAAGAGCTTAATTTTTTGATTCAGGTAATTTTGCAACACAACAGATGGCAGTGCAGATTGTTGATTGCAAGATTGGCAAAATTATGAAGACTACATGGTGACACCTGGCACCTGGTGGTCTTTCTTTATTAAAAAAATAAAAATTATCTAATAGGTATTCCGTTTGAGAAAAGTAAAAGAATGTTTAGGTTTAGTGAAAGTGAAAATCTGCTAAATCAAACACATTACTTTACATTAGAGTGATATTTTAGTTAATATCATTCACAATGTCATTTGGAGACAATCAAAGTGAACAATTATAAATTGTCTATATATTTTTATCTGTTTTTTTTTTTAGAATAACATCATGCAAACATATAGGTGCATACATCAACAAGAAACAAAAATGTCTGTGATTTTTATGACATCAAAAACATGCTACTTGTGGTTTTAATAAAATAGCCATATGTTGAGGGTTGCCAAACTCTTTCAGTTTGGGTTCTGGTAATGTTGCCACTTGATCTTTTTGTACCATTTGCAGTTCATAACAAACCTGTGAAGTTTTAGATTTGAGGATAAAGGAATTTTTTAGCTGTCCACTGCCACCGTCGGAGCGGGGAAGTAGACTACTTAAAAAACATAGGGGGAGGGCTGAACAGAGGGGGCAATGGCAGGAAAGGGGTAAAATATGGTAGTTTCCCAGCCAAAAAGGGGAGACTTGACAGCTATGGTTCATACCCACCAGTCAATGTGGCTCTTCAAGTCCTCCACAATGGGTCGTCATATCATTGGCCAAACATGTGACGTGCCATGGGAAATCCAGGAACAAGTAACCAGAGTATAAACTGTGAAAAATGATAAAGAAAAAAAAAAAAATCAGTTTTCAACTCAACTTTTTGCAAAAGATAGTGAAGTAATTAAGAAACCTGTTGAGTTTCCTCTGAAACCACTTTATATGGCACAGGTTTTAAGAAGGTAAACTTTGTGTTTGAAAACCCACTAGGACTACTTATATGATCACAGGAATTCATGTCTGCAGGACTACTTATTAATTTCTCATGGGGCGAGTTTCACAACTTATTGTTTTTAGAACACTCTTACGATACATAGCATACCACTGACACACAGATCTGGGTCTGCCCAGCGCTGCAGTGCTGCGGCTGTAATGAGTGCAATATGACAGTGACCTGGAGGGTGAGCAGTGGTGTGTACTGTACTAACTGTAATAGCTGTAAAACCTAAAAAAAACCTAATTATTCACATCAGGCTTTCTTTGGACTGGAAGAAAACACCATTTATCATGTTATATTTATTAATATCTTCCACTTATCCCGAGTTGTATCAGAGACAGAGAGGCTCAGACTTCTCTCTCACTAGCAAGTTGGGCCAGCTTCTCTGGGAGAATCCCAAGACGTTTCCCGGCCAGTCGTGAAACATAGTCCCTCCAGCATGTATTTAGGCATGGTTTAATTCCACTGAAGTTCAGGATTCACATATGTCTCTGTGCTAAAGGCTCACAAGACAGAAGCTCACAGCTTTATTAGAACATGAAACAAAAGCTGAAAACGTCTAAAAATATACATTTTTACCTAAACCAGATTAAAGCTCGCTTTTGTCTGCACACCTTTTGAATCATACCTGTTGAGAGTCAATGCTGAGGGGTGGGATCTTTGCAATGTAATGGAAACAAACAGCCTTTGTCAACACCCTCAGGTAGCTGATCAGGTTTCAGGACAATTCTTTTGAAAATCTGAGGGCTGTTTTCTCCCTGATCTTGTGTGCAAACTGCCAATATTCAAATAGCCTTCTGCCCTCAACATCCGTGGGTTTTGTCAGGGCTAGTAACAAATGTTAAACAAATGTTCTCCTATTTATTCAACTGTGAAATGTAAACAGTTTATACAGCAGGGGGTCCTAAAACATGGCAAGAATGCTTTGTTTTGTAAATGCTATTGCTTTAGACCAAATTTATTTATGAGGCTTAAGGGTAAAATATGTACTTCGGAGTACAAGGACTCCTGCACAGTTTGTACCCTTTTTAACAACTGACATTTTAAACTTCAAAATAAAACTTTTTAAATGGTTGTTTTGATATTCTGCTCGTAAGGCAGTGCTTCTCAATTCCAGTCCTAAGCCCCTCCTGCTCTGCACGTTTTAGATGTGCCTCTATTCCAGAACAGCTTAATCAAATGATTGCATGACCATCAAGAACTACAGAAGCCTGTTAATCACCCAAATATTCGATCCAGGTGTGTGACAGAAGGGAAACGCCTAAAACATGCAGGGCAGGGGGGCGTGAGGACCGGAATTGAGAAGCACTGTCGTAAGGTATGTCGTTTCACGATGCCATATAAATAATTGGCATGGTGTTGTGACCACCCGCTTGTTCCACAGAGCTCGTTACACTACTTCCCCCTCTCCCTCAGTCCCTGCCGACCTGCCACACTTTCAGACACGCCCGCTCTTCCCCTGAACTCACCTGATTGGTCTGTTCAAGCTGGTTCCTGTCAGATTTGTAAAGATGGTCGTTTCCCTCAAGGCCACAAATGGCAACAATTGCCGCCACCATTCTGCCAACGTTGCTGACCCTTGCAGGAACTATTAAAATAAAACCAGACGCTGTGTAATCCTTCGCATCAATGTGTCACTGGGCGGCTAAATCACCGTGGACCAATAAAAATAAAACAAAATAAAAAATGCCTCTGCTTCTACACCAGCCTCTCCAACGTGGCAAGCCGGAAGTTTGTCACGTCACCGACATTGGTCATTTGCTCGCAAGTCTTGGAGAATCAAACTAAATATAATATTACTAAAAATGACCATTTGTGCTCCGTAATGAAGCTAAAAATGTTATAATTGTCGAGTGCAGATGATGCAATCGATTCCTCTTCTGCTTTGAGTGACACTTTCATCACGTGACCTGTAAGTTTTGTTTTTTTTTGTTTGTTTTTTTTTTTTCCCCATGATATTTGTAATTGTAAGCATATGGGGCTTATGTACTGTTTTCTGTTTAGTCGCAGCTCTTACCGTAGGGCAATTTTTTTTTTTTAATTTACAAGAAACAAACAAAATAGTTAATTCATTTAATTTGGACTATAGTTTTACATTTGATTTTTGTAGTCAAGTTAACTGAATCACAAAACAGTGGATAGCATAAATAAAAAAAATAAAAAAATCTAATCTTGTCTGCAAAGAGAGTTTTATATATGTTACATAAAGTCAGTGGCTCTTACTTGCATCTGGAATTTGCTAATTGAGTGACCTAAAACGTAATACACTATGGTCTGTATACCATCCTAGAACAACAAAGTGACCTGCTCTCATTCAGATGCCGTTTAGACTTCAAAAGTTGTCACGTCGCCTTCATTAAGCCATGCACATTTTCCATCATCTGACACAGAACTTGACAGATGAGGATGAAATGAAGTGTATCAAATGCAGTTAGAGTGATCTCATTCAAAATGCATTTCCCCGATAGGATTTATTTCAACAATATATCAAATCTAATTCTGCTGCTTTTCATTTGGTTACGTTGCATATCATATCATGTGCCAGTGACAACGGCGGCCAAACATTGTGAAATTAATGATTGGGCTATAATTTTTTTCTTGAATTTGATTAAAAATAGTGTGCTTTTTTTTTTTTTTTTTTTTTTTTTTAATTTTTTCCTTTTTTCATTTGGCCTTTATTTGGATTTTTCACCCAACTGG
>NW_015113303.1:52668-68593 GCF_001443285.1 Poecilia latipinna | reverse complement strand
GAAAAAAATGTGAATTTTTAATTAGGGTTAATATTTTTTTTTTGAATTTTTAAAAAATCTTTCGCTTTTTTTTTTTTTTTTTTTTTTTTTTTAATCCTTTCCACTTTTAGATTGTCCTTCATGTTGAATTCTCAAGTCAGATGGCATTTTGCTGAAGAGGACTTTGTTGTTTGTAAAGAATTATTTTTTTTACTCTTAACGTACGTTGAAAATGTAGAGATTTTTTTTCTAAATCTTATTCAACAAGTGTAGCATGCATTTATTTTCAGATCTGATTCTCTGTAGCCAATTGGCATGACCAGTACAGGAAACTGCCTTTAGAAGTTACTGAATTAGTTGATAGTCCACCAATAGTGGTTTAAAGCAGGGTTACAAAAACAATATTCCATTCTTATTCAGCCACTTTCAAAACATAATCTGAAAATGGAGTATGGCACATCCAGTGCATGGCAGAATATTTAAATTAACCAGCAAAGCAAACTGAGTATTATTTGACAAGTAGCTAAGAGGTCCATAGCAATTCTGGAGTATCTGTAGAGACCCACTGCTTATCTGGGAGAATTTGTTAATATGAAACCTGTTTGTCTCTTAAAACTAAATTTGTACAAAAGATTGTTCTGGGCAGATGAGATCCAAATGTAATTTTTTTATGCAACATCTCTGGAGAAAATTTGCATTGCAACATACCATCCCCTTCCTGGTGCATGGATGTTTTCCTTCTGCAGGGTTAGGGAAACCAGTCAGAGGTGATTGGAGGAATAACAAAGCTATAAAGGACTTGATACAATGGTTGAAGCGCACATTCCAGCAGGCTCAAGGTATAGTGAGATGGTTTGTTTTAAAGCATATTCATACATTAAAATCGCCATGTAAAAAGTCAGACTTAAATTGAGATTATTTTCTGGCATTGGTGGAGAGTTCAATATACTCTCCATTAAATCTAGCTGAGATTAAATTATTTTGCAAAGAAGAATAGAGAAATGTTCCCGACCCCACTAAGGGACAAGGGTGTACAGAAAATGGATGGAGAAATGTATCAGTGTCTACATCTCCAAAGCTATGGAGACTCACACCAAATGACTTGCAGTTTTAAGTGCAGCAAAAGGTGATTCTCCAAAGTAGCTACTGACTCAGAATTTGAATGCAAATGCACTTTAAAATATTCTGATTTTTTTAACCTATAAATCTCTTTGACAACAACGTATCCTGCTACTTCTACTGCACAGATAAAATTCCAATAAAATTCAAATGTATTCTTTGATTTCTTTGTAAGTTTGAAAATTGCTCTTTAACAGCAGCATCAACATTATAATACTTCACTACTCTGGTTTAAGCTAACTATAGTAGCCAGATATAATCTTCAAAAACAATCTTTTTATTACAACTCTTATCGGTTTTTACATCAATCTAAATCTACATTATTACACCCAGAATGACTGAATACTGTTCAAGGCCATCATCCTCCAATTAAGTAACATAAATGCACATTTTTATGGTGGAAGTGATATTCCTGTCAGTGTTATGTATTATTATCACCATCAGTTGCAGTAGATTCTTCTGATACCCTGTGTATTCTTATTGGTTAAATAACTCTGTATACCGAAGAGAAGCTGAAAAGCACCTCCCGAGTCAGCCAAAAAAAGAGAGGTAATATTTAAAGGTCACTCTGTGCATATCACATTTTGAAAAGCCCACATTCATCCGGTATTCATTCTGCTCTATGCTTTGCTTTGCAATGGAAATCCTTCCGCTCTCCCTTAAGAACCAAACTTTTTCCTCTCACGAGAAAACATGAATAGTGTATGACATACCGGATACACAGTGCAAAGGTTCTGGCTTCTTTTTAAGGAAATTGTATGGGTATGGTCAACTGTGGAGCCTCCTGTGGACACTGATAGAATGATAAATATGCTCATCTAGAGAAAATGTCAGTTATCAGCACACTCAGCAGCAGTGCTGAGGGACCTCCTGGCATGATAAAGATCTAACATTAATAAGACATGCTTATCTCTGGAAAGACAGCCACGATTGATTTTAAGAGAAAAACCTGAGAAAAAGGGAACAATAAATTATTTAAACAGAAACATATTCCACGTAACAGAAATGTAATGAAGTACAGCAAAGAAAAAAAAAATAGCCATGTGACTGCATCATATTAGAGTTCAGTGCCTGCCGGGCATCTAATGTTTCTCATCCATCAGCTCCCGCTCCTACCCCTCTCCAGCTCTAAACACAACCCAAGGAACATTAATAGATACTTAGAAACATTAAATGAGACCCTGGGTCACCACTCCTATGTGTTGGCAACAACAAGACTTTGAACAGATTTTCAAGTTTGACTTCTAATTAGTCTCCAGAGTTCCCTCTGTGTTCTTCCCCTCGTCATATCACATTGGTATGCCCAGCAAAGAAGCTTACCAATGAGTGCATGGGAAATTAATGAACCATCTTAAGAATGGAGATGGGAAAAAATGTCTCAAGCTGGTAGCATGGTTTTGGCACACAGTGGTAAAGGGAGAAATATTTTGGATGTTCTTAAAGTTAAGTTGCCACTAAGTGGTCAATTCTTCATAAATGTTAACTTGTTTGTGTACTTCATCTACTCAAATGCAATCCAATTTTTCTTTCTGCTCTGGACAAGTGCAGTCAATGGGGCAGTCATTGCTAGATTGCCATTTCAAGACCAATTGTAAGCCTCTCACAAGGAGAATCCCCAGGAAGTGTGCTGCAAGCTCGGGATCATAATGATCAAAGTGAAATGTTTGTCGACTGAAATCAATAGCATCAGAGTGCCTGGAAATTGCTATTAAAGATCCCCATCGATTGAGCAGCAGTTCAGTGACTGAGCAAGTGGTCTTGCAGACTTACATGAACATTTCAAAGGCCAGTTGTTATCATCTGAGGAATTACCTTGGCTGAAATGTAATCAAGTCACAAATATGTTGTAGTTACTGAGGCCCTCAGTGAATTGTGATCTGCCAGCATTAAAACCATGAACACAGAAGTAGAGCTACGTGATAACAGTTCAAAGTAGTTTCTCTTAGAAAAACTCAGCCTATATATATATATATATATATATATATATATATATATATATATATATATATATATATATATATATATATATATATATGTGTGTGTGTGTGTGTGTTTGAAGCCTTTACTTATATCTACTCAAATGCAATCCAAAAAGAACCTTATTCTAAAAAAAAGGAGAGCTGAATAAAAAGTTTTATACTTGTTTAAAGGTTGTTATCTTAAACAGGTTTTTTAATTTGATAAACGAGATTCATATCCAGAACACTTTCTCAAATGAATGACACCAGCAGTTTCCTTTCTGACTCGTGTTGTTTCTGCTGGGCAGAAAATTGGCAAAGTCCTAAAATGCGCTCATATTGGAGCGAAAACATTTTCTCAACCGGTGTAGTATCTCAGTTAATGACCATTGGGCTGCAGAGGCTTGCTCTATTTTTCCACAGATGCCAGATTTTTGGAATTCCCCAGATTCTAACGTGCAACCAGAACAGCAGTTTCCCTGCTTAAATCTCAGGCAGCATGTAGCATCTCATTAGCCTCGGTCACAACTCGAGTGAAACAGATGTGAAACCTGATGCCCACCGCAAACCCACTCTGGGTATTTCATCTTCTAATTCATCCAATATTACTTAGAAAATATATTCTTGCTTTCAGGACGTAGTTATTGGTTTTGGGTCTTGGTGAAGTTTTATTCTATTTACCACTTTTATTAACGTGTATCTGCAATTTCATTCTCTTATTTTCTGATGAGAAGTTTCAGAATCCAACATTAAGACAATTAAGCCAAATATGATTAAAAACGTAAAATCTCAGTATAAAATGTGAAATTCACTTCTTTATATCCTTTTTTTCTTTGGTTTAAACATTTTTGCCAAACTCTTCTATTGCGTTTTTAGAAATGCATACAATTGCATACAGGCGGCTCAGATAGACTTAAGTCACGTTACTGCAGTTAATGTCTTTACAGACTTGCACAGACTGGAAGAAAGTACGCACACACACACACAAAATGGACTAAAATACCACAGCCAACTGGCCCTTGAGCGCCACTGCGAATGGACCACAGTGTATGGCTCTACTTTATCTGTTCTTTCCCTTTTGCTTTCGCCCCCTTAGCACTGACAGCTGCTTCCTAACGAAGCCTACTCTCATCCAAGCAGACCCTGTGATAATGAGGCTCTGCCCAGAACTACAGGCAACCAGGGAGCAATGTCAACAGCTCGGAGCTGACCTCCTGAACAGGCTTGCTTCTCCTCGTTCACAGAAAGAGCAAAAGCTGCGCCTCATTGTTTGGGTGGAGAGAGCAGATCCTTGCCTCAGGGAATTGCCCATGTCCAATACTTATACTGAGCCGAAACAGTGCAGGGGCTTAATGTGCATACATATGTGCGTATTCATGAGTGTGCCCTCACCAGCAAGACTGCATATGTAGGCGAGCATAAAGTGCATACATGTGCACAATGTAGAAGAGAATTAGAAGAGATGTGCCTATGCCAGGGAGAAATGTGGTTTTAATGTCAGTAAATCTCAGTTTTACTTCAAATTTAAACATGTAGGAGAATCGACAGACCTCACCTGTATAATATTTTGTATCAACAATGAATAAATCAATGGCACTGTTTGCACAAACTAAACCAACCAGAGGCAAAAATAGATCTTCCCGGAGCAAAACATTGTGCATTGTTTATACATACTGTTTATAGATATAACTTCCTCTGCTTTTGTATTAAATCCAAATTGTTTCCTTTTAAATTTTTCAAAAATAATTACAGCTGTACCTCTAGTTTCACATAAAACAAAACCTAAATAAAATCAGAGTGATGTGAAAATAAAACAAATGAACAACAACAAAAACACCCAGGGCCTCCTTATTTTCTTCTTGTCATGAACACATTAGAAAAAGTTAATTTAATGGGAAGCCTGTGACATATTGTTAGTCTGTTTCCCCAATGCATGTTTGGTGTAGAGGACCCTTTTAAAAGACCAATCTGTGTTTGTTTTGTGTGCTTCCACAAACTGAACATTAATCACACTGGATAAGCTCTGCAATCGACAACAGACACCCTCTGTAATGAATAACTCAACTAATCTGAGCCAGCTTACAGACTTTGAACTAGAATAAGAGCAGCCGAGGGATAACGGAGGAGAAAATGGGAGTAAAAAAGAGGCTTTAAACTCAACAGTGTGTCTGGTAAACCGGATGTCTTAACAGACCCGACTTTATGGTTCTTAAGTGGAATTAAGTGACTCATTCTAATAACAAAAAAATAAATTAATAAAACTGTAAAACCATTTCCTACTATGTGTGGCGGCAGTGCTTTGTAAAGACAGGAATAGCTTGTCAGTTACATTTATGAGGTGTTGGTGAGTGAGCAAGAAGTAAGACTGTCTTATTATCCCAGTTATTTTATCTCGTTTCAATCTTGTTCTTCACTGCTAATACGCCAACTGTTAAAGATAACCACAACTAGAGGACAAAAAGAGCTTAAATATGTAAGAACGTTGAAGAAGACAATGATAGAAAAAGCTAGAGGGCTTAAGACTTAAAAAGTATAAGCACAAGTAGCACAGATGTGCATGTTAGTATATTAGAATATTATCAAAAAAGTGAATTTATTGCAGTGAGCCAATTAAATAAATGGACTTGCATACAACTAAATTAAAGTGGAATAGCAATAGGGATAACTTCATCCTTGAGACAATGTTAAAGCAAAACTAATCTGATTAGATTCGGAAGGGTTTTCATGCATCTGGATTCAGTGTTTCAAAAGCCACATCACAGACAGTACTATGGAGATGTAGATCTCCTTAGTACTGTTTATGTTGGTCAGTGGGCCAAAGTTCACTCTTCAGTTTAACATTCACTTTCTGGTTTGTTTTTGACAACTGAATTTCCAGAATCTGGAAAAAAAATTAAGAAGCAGAGATGTAGCAATTCTTGATATAATGACCATCACCGTGTTTGTGTGGATTGCAAACTGACCTGACCTAAACCATGCAGAAAATAGGATCCTTGGAGCATAGTTAGAAGGAAGGTCAAAGACAGTGCAGACATGCTGGGTTAAAATATATATATTTGTTTTTTTCTTGGACTTATGTAATATTCAAAATGATTGAAAACTTTCCAGATGTGCGTCATAATCATCCAACAGAAATCGACACCTGAATTATATCGTTCTTTCTGAAATGAATCCTTACAACGTATGAATTTCAATGTTCACATTGAAATACTGAAATAAATTACCTTTTCAACAAGATTTTAATGTACTCAGACGCACCTGGATGTTTTAATAAGATCTATTTGAATACAGCAGGAATCATGACAAAATCATTAAGCAGTTATGTGCAAATCTGAATGACTGAACTATTGCAAACTGCATGAATTATAGTGGCAGTGAATAAATAGACATACATAATACACCTTTTACTCACCTCAGAGCAGCTGCAGGCATCCAGTGTGGCTCCAGTCAAACATGCACCTGCAGAGAACACCTCTGAGAGCCAGCTGCGCTGCCTGGGACTTCACTGTGTGAGGCATGGCTCCTCAAACTTTAGAATATATTATCAAACTCAAAATGTTATCCAGCAACTGGCCTAGTTCCAAAAATGTGGCTCCCTTTTTTTTCTTATAGGAACTTTGTACAGCTTGGTCTATTATTCTAGTACAAAACAGAAGCCTTTGTTGAAGCTATTATATGTAGAATATCACATATGGAATAATATAATAATAAAATAACCTATCTCTGATCCACATTTTATATAGTTTTTCAAAACTTAGTCAAGTCTTGACTAAGTTTTGAAAAACTACCGTTTCATGTGTCTTGACGAGCTGTGCAGATCTGAATTCTGGATTTATCTATTCGCTCCTGTCTTCTGTTTCCCTTTTCATTAGTTTCTCCGTTGATATCACATAAATTAAATCTTTTCATTTATTTCTTTAAAACCAAATAAATACTTTAAGTATTCTTGTCATATAATCCTTATATATTTATTTTATGTAAGCTAATCTGATATAATACTAAAATTTTGACACCAACCGTTGTTAGAGCAAAATGTTTTAATCATTACCTTATTGACTTTATCTAAGGAAACAACTGTAGCTGAAAAGAAGACTTCTGCATGAAAATACCCTTTAATGTCTTCGTGTGATTCAAACCTTCTAGGATAGTTAGATCATAAAAAGTCAGGCTAATTTTCATAATTTTTGTTTAGCTTTATTTTGGACATGATTTGGGCTCTCTTACCAATTTCCACAGAATGTGGTGGCAAGATAAATGTGATCTGCATAGCTTCAGAATGGTGTTCTGACAGTAACTAGGTAAGTTTTAGGTGAGCATCTATTTTTCTGCAATCATGTCCTCAATTATGAAGGGAGGAAGACAAACTTTTACTAGACTACTTAGCAAGAACGTAGCAATTATTATAATATTTATATGCAGTCGTGTTCTCCCTTGATTATGAAATATATACAGTTATGTTAGTATAAAATTATAGCAACATAACATTTTACTAATAAAATTATAGCAAACAAAGGATAACCCGTTCTTTTTCTGTTTGTTTACAGGTATATTTTTTGCCTTGTTTTTTTTCTGTCAGTGTAGTTGGTAATGTTTGGTAAGTTGTCCTTGTTTTCTTTTTCCTGTGTTTGTTAGTGTTGCTATTGTTTGAAATGATAAATAAATGCAAGAAAGATTCATCGGGACCATGCATTCTCAAATGAAACCGACAGTGACTAAAATTGTTTAACTTTTTGTCCATATTAAAAGAAATAGTTGTTATCTTCTTAAGCTCGGAGTTTTTCTAAAGCTGTAATATAAAAATAGAACGCCTTAATATTTTAAATAATTCAGTTTTTGGAATCACTGCCTGGTGGATTTTTTTTTCCTTTTACAAAAGCATTTCGGCAATTTGCTAGGCAGAAGTGTGTGATCAGGAAGTAATATAAAATAGGTTGGTGAAACATGGAAATCATTTTTGATTTTTTTTTTCATGTGTATGTCACAGAAATCTGATGATACTTTCCATGAATAATTCCTTATCTCCTTTCCTGTCAGACTCTGACCAACTTGCCCCCACCTCCCATTACCAATGATCATAGCTCCCGCTGGCCACTTTCTCTGTGGCACAACATTAAGTCCTCCGCAGTGCAGATGGCAACACGTAAGAAGATTATGGTGGCAGAACAGCCATCGTGGTTGCAATTCAAACAGTTTAGAAACCCACTTGAATTAGTGATAAATCCTCTTGGATTGGTCTGGGAGCAGATGTGACAAGTTGAATTATTCCCCTCTTTACCATGAAGCTTTGCAGAGCTCTTGGTGCATATGGCGCCTGATGCTTCCAACTCTGATTATAAATGTTTCTGGAAAATTCACACTCCAAATGTCTCTGGTTTTGGCAATTAAGGTTTCTGTTGTTTTTGTGTTTTTTTTGTTGTTTTTTTTTTGGTGAATTTCAGGGTGGTCCTATGAGCCAACATCTTACTAGGAAGGTCAGATTTAATTACTAAAACTTGAAACCAGTTTAGGACTGTCAAAAGGCAGAGCCAGAGAGTGCTAAACTTATTCAGCCAGATTATCTGCTTTTCCTAGCACAGCTTTGCTCCATCCTTGAATACTCGGACTTCATCATCTCATTTTCTCGCTTAAATCCATTCAGTATATGTCTAAATATGGCACATAATTAAATCTGTGCCACATGGAAGTAGCCCCAAGCTACACATACCTGAGAGAATATAGGATAAATGAGAGATCTGGGGCACTGTGAACAGGATGGTCAGTGCAATTTTAGTTGGCGAACCAAGCCCTACATCTGCAGTGTACAATATTAACATGACAAGACTCACAAAATAACAAGTTATAACACCAACCGCGTTAAGCCATTTATGAATCAAATAGATATTTTTTTTGTCTTCCCTTTTACGAGGAACTTCAGAAGTCTAGCAGAAAGGAAAAGTTAAACAACTGTATAACAGACTTCACTATACAAAGTCCATGTACAGCCTAATGTATCCCACGAGGACGAACCCAGTCAGCAGGCACTAAACCCTGTTTCAGAAACCACCGAGGCTAATAAGGTAGAGATGCTTTGTTCCGGTGGTCAAGCTGAACAGGAAAATATCCAGCAACTGCTTGATCTCGGAATGCTAAAATGTGTGTGTGGATTTTGTCAGGCTATCCAATCATTACATAACCACAGGGTGAGGTTAATTCTTTTGTGTAGCCTTTACGTCTTAAGGGTCTTCTTATAATTTAGTCTCTAGGGTGAGTGAAGACAAAATAACACAGTATCCCTCTGCACACTCTTTCCAACCTTCTTGGGTTGATTTGATGCCACAAATGAGCTTGTTTTTCTTTTCCATTTAAAACATCATAAAATGCAGAAAATCTGCCTGCAGGTTATATTGTACATCTTGACAGAAGGGGAAGAGCAACTAATTTTCTGTGTCATCAAACTGAGCAGGACAAACTTTATCCTTCACTTCTTTCTAGCTGATATGCACAGAAAATGAGAGCTTATTTGCATTAATCTATGTGCCCTGTCTTCTGTTGATTTATTTCACAAAAAGGAAGTTGTAGTATACTGTCATAATGAGCAAGCAAGCTGTTTGTGTCATTTATTGCTTCTCTGGGAAAAAAAAAAAAAAAAATCCCCCTCCCCTACACATTTCTTTTTTCCAAGTTTGATCGCTACAACTTCTTACATTTATTTATTTATTTGTGCTTCTGTGCACACACTGCAATACAATTCTAAGCTATTAAATATAACAGAATGTCAGTATGAGTCAGACGTATAGCTCGTTCCCACACGGCTAAAGAGTGAGGACGACTTAATGGCTTTGAGCTGCTCGTGATAAAACGGTGTGATGCCAATCTTATTTTGTTTCAATAACAGAAAAGGAAATAGAAACATAAGATGCTTAAATTTACTTGCATTTGACAAAGAAATAAAAAAAAAACAAAACATTGGAAACTGTTAATAAAAATGTATAAAAACAAAGCTAAGATTTTTAGACAAGATGCTTCACATAACGTCTGACAAAAATAGATTATGCATACAGTGGAAACTAGATGTTGACACACACTGTAACGGAAGACATTTTCTTTGGACTGACGTGAAATCCAGCTCCTGTTTCAGTTCAGCTAATATTACAACAATTATTTCTACTTATCAGATGCCAGAATAATTGAAGATAGTTTTTTTTTTGTTTTTTTTTTGTTTTTTCCTTCAAAGTCAGAAATTTACATACAGAAGGATTCCTGGGCCGGGGTTGAAGGGAGTATACAGTTTCTGAAACCCAGATAATAAGCCCAGATCGTATGACTTTGTAAACCTTCTGACAAGTTAATTAGCAAATTTAAAAAGTGTCAACCCCAGAACAAAAGTAAGAACCTATTGGACATGTTGGCTGAAGCTGGTAGGAAAATGTCACCATCCACAGTGAAATGAGTCTTCTACCAGTATTTTCTGAAAGACGACTCAATGGGGAAAAATACATTACTTCAAAAGCAACATAAAAATTCAGATTACAGTTTGGAAATGCTATCAGGGATTAGGACCTTAATTTTTAGATGTGTTCAGTGGTCCGATAAAATTAAAATTCACGTGGAGAAAAAGAAAAGCTACAATCACAGCAAAGTTTTATTTGAAAGAAACCCAAAATGTTTGACCCATGTCTCTGTCTCTCATCACCTGTAATGGATGACAATAATTTTGGTGACTCTAACTGATTTAAAAAAGAAAAAAGCTTATTCTCATTGAACGTTGGATAGCAAGAAAAATGTGAAAAGTTACAAGTAATGCAAACATCTGGCTTCAACTGTTATAATAATCTAGTTCCCTGCATTCAGTTATTTGAATAGCGTTATAAGCAAATATCATATACCTTTTTTGTCCAGTGCACTTTTTCTAATAACTTTATTAATTTAGTAAAGTAACCTTTTTTCAGAAATAGTGTAAAAAGGCTACCTTAGTGTCTTCTCATTTGTTTTATTGAAACTTTCTGGAATCTTATGGTTAAGACAATCTAGTTTTCTGCTTATGATTTTATTTTATTTTATTTGCATTGATCTCTGAAATCTGTCATTAAAATAGCTTCTAAAAGTGTGTATCCTCTTGGCTTGCTGGCAAGGCATCATCAAATGATTGCTGTGCTAAAATCGTGCTGATTTTTCTAATCTGTTTTCTGACCAGTAAAAACAAATGGAAACCTTTTACTTTTGTGTTAAAAAAAAAAAAAAAAAAAAAAAAAAAAGAAAAAGAAAGAAATTTCAGTAGAGGGAATGAATCTGTGCGTGCTAAATGTGTCCAAAGAGCAGCGGGAGTTAAAATCTTCTCCACAGTCTCCGGCAAGCTGGATGCATGTCACCATTCTGAATGAATAATTGAATCCTCAAAGTGTACATCAAGGCTGCTCACCAGGTGGCGAGTCTGCCTAACAGCTGCCTCGCAGCCCAGCACACAGTCAAAGATCGAGCGAGAAGATTTTCTCCAAATGTTCAACAAAACTGTGTCCGAGTGATAACATTGTGTTTGACCACAGTCATACCTGCCAGCTCGCGTTTGTCTTCACTTTCTTTCCCGGTTTCTGTTTGAGAGGTGTACATTAAAACCTAATGAAATGAGAGTTTTAAATGAAGGGGAAGGCACCCACATCGAAGACGGATTTCTTCTTCTTGTGAAAGAAAGGATCCTTTATGGCCTGTCAAGATAGATGGTGCATTGTGTGGTGCCAGACTTTATGCGTCTGATGTCATCAGTAAGGATGAAAACATTCAATTCAACTCTAGCATGTGCTTGTGATATTTATTCTGGAAACAAATGCAATCAACCCAGATGTTCCTGTATGTAGTTGGTGGGATTTGTTAGTGGTTTGTGTTTGGTGTTTGTTTTTAGAATTACAGAAAGTAACACACATGTGCATAGGCTGTGCGCTGAAGATGTGTAAGCATTTGCCCCAGAACTCCTAATGTCCAAAGAGCCTCTCTAAGAAATGGCTTTTATTTGTAAATATTAAAATAAACTCCTAGGCCTGCTGAACTTTTCATATTAGTTTATCCATCATTTTGCTGTTAATAAAATATAAAGATAAGTCAGTCTGATTAATGTCAGAAACCTTTTTGCCGCATTTAATGTATGATTATTCCTTCCCAAGATGTAATTGATAAACCTCTGACATAGTTCTGCCTGCAGATAAAAACCTTACTAGTTTTGAAACACTTATTTTTCTAAAATATAGTTTGTCCTCCAACATGCATGCAGTAAAAAGGGTATAGCGTTGTGTGTTGACTATGTATTTTGGTCTTTGTATTTCTCTCAACAGTATGTGTGCAAAAAAAAAAAAAAATCACAACTGAGGTGTTCCCACTAAATAAGAAACACAATTGAAATTACACGTGAATAAGCTTGTTCATGCAAAAAGTAATTAAAAACATGTCGCGTTATTATCCTAAAACCATTTTGTCGTCTTCTTCATCTTTTACACCAGTAGTAACATCTGGTTGTTGATCACAATACTACAGCAATGCAGAAAAAGTGTTTCCATTGCAGGTTTGCAAAATACACAATTTTTGAAACAGAGAAGGAGAGAAGCAGTGCCTCACCTTCTTCCCCGACTGCATGTCACTGATTGACATGATAATGCAGGCTGGAACATAAATACGCCAGGTGAAAACATGAACGAAGAACACATCGAAAAATTAAAACCTGCATTTTCACAGGCCAGCTCCTGTTTTCCTTGTGTCTCTGAGAAATATTTATGTATATGATTGGTCTGGTTTTATGGTAATTGAATTAAAATTAATAATGCAATAATATAGTGACATGTTCAAAATAGTCTTTGTATGGGCCAAAAACATGATTCCACTGGCATAAACACTAGTACACTCGACAGTGGATACCAAACAAAATGGGATTCAGAGAACATGAAAGGGGAAAAAAATTAAAATTGAGTGAAGGTGATGTGTAGAAGCAAATTCATGATGCATTGAGCCATCTTTCATTTCCATTGACTTATTAAACCGAGTTACTGTGGGAGGCAAATGATGGAGCTCCCCTGGAACTCACTATATCTTCCCACTTAACAGGGAGGCAAGAGAGTGCCAAACCCTGCAGGCTGACAACGCTAACCAAACAAATCACAGCAACACATCCACGGGCAGTCCGGAGTAAATTGTTGTATTAACCCCAAGGCAAGGGTCTTTCCCACCCCAAACCCCTCCTTCCTCAACAATTCAATAACCAGAAATGCATTCCTACATACTCTACCAGAAAACTAAAGAGTTCACAGCCAACAGAGCTCACTAAGATAGAGCTAAGCAGGGGGGACTGTCAGTGTTATAGGTCAGTGTGTTAATTGTTTTCAGTTTCAACATGGATATTTCTTTTTATGGCTTCTTCTAGCACAGCCAGCATATGTAATTATTGTAAAGAGGGGGGGAAATAATGGAAGCAATGATGGAAACTCTTAATAAAAGAAATCAAATGAGGCTGACGAGATGGTATTAGAATTGTTATCCCATGATAAAATAACAAACTTGGAATTTTTGTGTCACCTCCGGGAAATTTGAAGTAATTCGGAGCATTTTACACATATAGAGCCACGCAGAATCTTTTCAGTATCTATGTGACTTTTCAAATGTTCAGTTTTAACATTTATTTGAAACTGTTGGCCGATAAACAAAATGGTCTCAAACCTGTTTTGTCTTAACGAAACCAAGTCAAATAGCCAAGTCAAATCAGAAACATTACAAGGCATTTCAGATGTAAAGTCTGAAATATTATCTAATCTGTAGGCCTATCTCTGCCATTGAGAGATGTTCTCAAGCCTTTTCAGGTTTTTCCAAGTCGAAGTCAAGTCTAAATTCCCTAATGAAGCTTAACCTCTCACATAAGCTGTGTGTCTTTTAGTCTTCCTATTACACAGATTTCCTTTGTTATTCATTCAAATCATATTCTCATCATGGCAAATTATAAAATATTTTTTTGAACATCTTTATCTTTTTCAGAACATTCAGATCAACATTTAAAACAAATGAAAAAACTTTTCTTAACCACTCTTTTGGAAATTAGCAATTTGTGACTTTTAAAACATAAACATGAATGAAGACTTAAAGAAATGTGCTAGGGCCCATCAATGTTGAATTTGTGTATTTTATGCTTTTACTTTGAAACAGACATTTTTTTAAATGATGCTACCTGAAGGTGTTGAAAGTAAACTAAGCTTATTTTATTTTTAAATGACCCAAAATCATTGAACATAGAAATTAAATTAAGGAACCATTGTCCCGTCACAATTATGGAGGGAAATCTAACACAAACAGGTTTTTATGAATCAAGAAATGCCCAATCAAAAGCTCACCCTTATAAGGTGAATACTGTCAGAGCTGTGGTGTGTGGCTTAATGCTGAATGGTGGCAACAAATAAACCAAATAAAGCTGGAAGGTGACATTAGGCCCTTTAAATGGGAGATGCTTTGTAGAAAATCCACACAAACTGTGCACAAAGTTACAAAGAAAATTGATTATACATGATAGAAAAACCTCAGAGTGGACAATATAATTTACTCTTACCTGCTTCCTTTTCCTCCTGCTGTTACACAAGGTCTGTAGATCCAGAACCGGTGTTGAGTCTTTGGCACACAAGACTTAACATAACGTCAGGCTATGTGCGGTAAACAGGTTGCTGTTCTGCCTATTCAGAGATAATATTTTACATAGGTTATGCAGCTGCTGAAGCTAATTTGACAGAATGCTTTTGTCTGTGCAGCCTTGATGAAGAACTGACTACAAATGAACCACTGCTTACATTCAACATTAATTATGACACTGTTGATATTTGCATAAATACAATGCCTGAGTGTTGCAGTTTGGTGATGAAACATTTATTATTTGAACACTTCAGGTTTAAAACTGGAGATAAACTATCTAATTATCATTGAATGGTACTTGTAAGTCTCCAGAAATGGGTTTCTTGTATAAAATATCCCTTTCTCTCCTTTCTCTCTAGACATCATATGTCTAGAGACATCATATTCATAGATAGATAAAATACTTATCTATGCATATCTCGAAGTTGAAGAGTGTGTTCTCTGTTATTCCACTCTTACTCAATCGACCAGAAAGGATGCAATTAAACTTTTAGAAACGTAAAAAGCGCTTCATGAGCTTAAGGTCAGTTCTGTCAGCATCTTCCACGAGTTAATGAGATTGTTTCATAAACATTATATTATAATGCATTTATTATGTGTAGTGAGGAGCAGTGTTAGAGAAAAAATCAACCTAAAGGTAGTAGTTAACTACTGGTGGTATGAAAAGAAGAAACACCTTGTTATGTAAAAAACAAGCTCAGTTATAAGCAGAAGGTACATACTGAGGATACAAAAAAAAACCTTTGACCTTCGCTCTTTGTGGATTATTTGAATATGCAGCATTTCATTATGTCATTCATTAAAGAGATTCAAAATCCTTTTTAGAATGAAATATTTAAATAACTACATTTAGATTTCGACCTATTTGATTGTTGTTACACAAAAACATGACAATGAAATTGGCAATGAAATGTTATCGCTTGGCCAACGAAGCTCACCGGAAGAAATAAATAAATAAAAAAAAATGGCAAGTGTACCTATAAAAGCATAAATATACAAACAATATTATGCTACTTGATGTACATAATTTTGCATTTTCAGACAGTCTTAGAGGGGTTACAGTTGGTGTTGAGTAAACTGATGGCCAATGAAGAGCGATTGGCAGATTGTTTTTAGAGTGTATTTTTTAGAAATAGATTAAATATGATTAAACTGCTTAAAAAAAAAAAAAAAAAAAAAAAAACTTTTTGACGCCAAAAATGGAAATTTAAAAAAAAATATTAAAAAAAACAAAAACTTTA
>NW_015113303.1:22846-49642 GCF_001443285.1 Poecilia latipinna | reverse complement strand
TTTAGAGGGTTTTTTTTAAAAAAAAATAAAAATTTATAAAACTTTTTAAAAAAAAAAAAAAAAAAAAAAAAAACCTTTTGACGCTCAAACTGTGAATCTAATAAAAAATATTACAAAAGATCAAATACTTAAGCAAAATAAAACATCTGTAACCATTTTTATCAAACTTTGTGATTGTATTTCTTTCATGAAAATTGCTTGGACTAAAACATCCAGTCAAAACGAGATGTTATGGAAATATATGTAATTCACAGTCAAAGTCAGATACACATGGCAAGACCATTATTAGCTAACAGTTTTTTGCCACTATCTGACAATGCCATAGCTTTAAAAACTACTGATGCATTAATTTACAACATATGAGTTAAATAGAGGCAAACCTGAGGATCTCTTCTGAGGCCCACCTCAAACACATTGATTCAATACAATATATGAAATTAAATTAAATTGTTTTTTTTTGTTGTCTTTTCTGTACTACTTTTTTTTTTTTTACATGTTCTGTCTTCTTTTGAGGCACTTCAAGTGTTTCCTCGGTGTCAAGGTGAAACCCCACAGATTTACTTTCTAAAGTGAAGCATTACATATTTTACTACAATGCTCCACTTGATTTATATATGAGACTTGATTAATTGCTTTGCTTTGGCTTTATTTTAAATGCAATTAACATTTAGATAAAAGAAAGGGAGAAAGGTGGAAAGAGGTTAAAAAGGAAAGAATGAGGTAGAAGTACAGGGTTGGAAAACAGAGAGAGACAATACAACACTACAGAAGACTCCTTTTACACTAGCAGAAAGAAAGGGAAAAAAAAACTTTAAAAAAAGGTTTAGGACTAAGGTATGAATTGAGTTCTAGTTAGGTCTGTAGTGGAAATGATTAGGTTTAGGGTAAGGATCAGGGTTAGTCTATAGAAATGAATGACAAATGTATGAAAGTCAATACAAATTCTTTGTAAAGATAGAAAAATACACTATATGCATCTGCATGTAGGTGTGTCCGTGCATGTGTGTGTGGGTGCATAAAGATGCTGAATAAAAATATTCATTAGCAGGTGTGGGGAGCCACAGTCCCTCCCCAGAATCCGAGGCTGACATAAGGAACAGACCCCCTTTGCACAGGGGCCTGGGAGCACCACTGTAGGGATGACTTCACCTTCCATCCTAGAAAGGAGCAAAGGAGCCCTGGGAGAACCCCCCACAGCCACAACACAGAAGCCCCAGGGGGCTGCATCGACAAGCCCACGGGCTCCGTCAGCAACCTGCTACGCAAGAGCAAATCCAACCACCGCCAGGCCCTAAGAGCATGCCACTCCTCAGCAGAGGTATCCAGGTCACCCAGGCTCTGGCAAGCAGTCACCGGGGCTGAGCCAGTACACACCCGAGCACCCGGACCCGGACGCCGAGAACCACCAACAAACCAGCGGACAGAGGCACCAAACACCAGACGGGAGTGTGACAGGGGGGAGGTAGGCTTTTACTATCAAGCTGTCAATTGTCTAATTTTGAGGCCCAAATAGCTTATTTTAAAACTTAGCTGAAACAAAACAAAGTGAAAGGTTAACAAAAATATTGACATAAGTTTAAACACTTTGCCATTTATTAAATAATGACAAAATTCCCATCATTGATATTTTTTGCCATGCTGACTCATTTAGTTCACAGCGTCACTGCACTCAGTAATTGTGCCAATAAATTTCAGCTTGTGCTCAATAATAAAGTGGCAGCTGTCAAAAAATTTAAATATTGCTCTCTAATCTGATTAATCAAGTAGCCAGTAGGTTAAAGACAACAGTTTAATGCTGATAACACACTTCATCAAATTTTTGTCACGGATTGCTTTGACACCTTAGCTTTCCTTCGACTATTTTAGTTTTGAATTGCCAAATATCAAAAGAGTGTGTGTGAGAGGCTTGTCTAGACCAACTTTAGAACTCCATTCAAGCTGCTCAGTTTTCATGACGGCAGACAATTTTTCCAGGTGCCATTTTTTTCCCCTGCCTTCATCCTTCATCTTTTTCCTCCCTTTGCTATTGAGAACCTCTTCCCCTCTTATAGACATGATCTGACAGGAAATCTTTGAGAGGCAGCACTGTGCTAACTGCCCAGAGATTTCAAATGTCTGTTCTTGCTGAAGGAAAAGCTGAACGCTGGCCTCCTATTAGTCTAAACACATGGAGTACCCCCAATCCCTGTCCGCCTCCTTCTTTCTCTCTTTCTCTCCCTTACTCTTTCACTATTCCTCGCTCTGTATTGCTTCCTCTCTCTCCATTTTTCTCACTACTCATCCCAGGCCTGGCAAGGGGGATGACAGCTCTCGGCGTCCCAGCCTGTCAAAAAGGGCCTGTTATTCAGCACCCTCCCTCTGGGACAGGAGGAATACTCACACACACACACACACACACATACACACGCACGCACGCATGCACACGCATATCCACGGATATGCACACTCACAGAACACGCTTTCACAAAGGGTTTGTACACAACTCACACCCACTCACTTTGTCTCCCTCTCTTATACACGCACACACACAAATATTGTTTGTCTGCACACAAAACACTTGCTCATACAAAAACTTTTGACTGCTCTTAGACAATGTTCTGCATGTTGTCAGCGTTTTCAAAATGTGCTGACATTTTGCATGCACTAATCAGGATCAAATGCATTATCCATACAGACACTAATTTACCGAATCTGCCTTTTCTACAGCAGCTCTGACATGAATTCTTATTTTTTTCTTTTCTATCGTTTTACAAAGTCTTCTTGTCAATCCATGTGATTGGCTGAAATTTACCAATCATTAGCTGCAATTTAATAATGTCTGGTGAATCAGAAGAGCTGACAGGTGTCCAATCAGGAGTTTGAAATGATCCCTTAGAGAGTTTGAATGCTAGCTTGCAAATGAACCTGCAGGTGCCCGCGCAGCTGTATTCCCCAGTCCATCACAATACTACGTGCATACTAAGGAGCAAGAATTGCTCATCGCTCAGCGTGCACTCATTTTTGTCCTGTTTCAACGACAAATATGTAAAATAGAAATAAGTAATGTCGTAACTCAAAACAAAGAACAAAATCATAGAAAAAAAGAGAACAAGTAAACCTTAAATTGACACTAAAATGTACATTTACCCAGTATGTTTGTGGCATTTTTAATTTAATTTTCATTCCATTTTCTGAAGTTAGTTACTGGAATTGATACAAAAAATATGAATATCAAATGTTTTGTATAAATATATAAAATGTTTTCAAACATTGCTTTTCTGCATTTTAAGCTGATTACAACTTGTGAATCTCTTGTTCTACAAAAATATAGGTACTCAGTATGTGCTTAATAAATAGTGAAGAAACAGAAATTAATTTAGAATTAGAACAAATTTAGAATCCAGAGAAACTATTTTTCTTTTCTATTGTGTGGAGTATTTTTTGTTTTTGTTTTTCTCTTGCTTTTTGCTTTTCTTTTGTTATTTTGTTTGTATTTCTTCTAATTAATGTAAAGCATTTTGAATTGCCTTGTTGCTGAAAATGTGCTAAATAAAATTACCCTACCTTACCTAAAATTCAGCATCTCTGTCCTATACAAATTCTGTTTTTAAAACCTTTCTTTCAAATTGAGTCAAACATGTTACAATTGATTTTGTATTTATTGTAGTTTTAAAGCTCTTAATACAAAATGCGTATGTGTATAATTCCTTTTTTTCTGTTGTTTATATGTGTGAATACTGAAAACACTGCAGAAGTATTTTGATGTGGTGAAAACGATTTTTATAAATATTAGATCCACTTCAACAAATAAATTAAATACAATAAACCAGGGTTTCTCTTTCTGTTTTCTTTTTTTTTTTAAGTTATCACATAAAATGCACCCTTTCAGAAGTTTTTCTTATAATTATATATATATTTTTTTCAAAAATAAACACAATATTCTAACTAAAATAAATTATGTAATTGTATGCTTGAAGTCCCCATTTTCTCAATTTTATAGAAAAATGTAACACATTTATGACACATTAATTTAACCTTTTTTTCTAAAAAACAAACAAACAAACAAAAAAAAACTCATAATCCACCTGGACACTATTAATAAGTATTTTTGTAATAAAACACTAATCTACTAGTCCCATATAAAATTGACCAAAACTTTCCATAAAATGAAATATTATGTCACACTGTATCTCATAAGTTTTACATGACACCTTTTTTCTTCGACTACGTTCACACAGCAGGCAAATGGCACTAAAATCCACGTTTTTGTCCGTATGTGACCTACATAAGACAGCAGTACTAACGGCCTAAATCCAATTTTTCCGTCTCCAAAAAAAATCCAATTTGTACCACTGCCACATGTGGTACTAATTCAGATATGTATCCAATTGTTTTCAAAGTGTTTGGAGTCTGAATGGTCATGGTGCATTTTAACGGCACTTTTATGTCATTGATAGAGGAGAGGCATCATATTTCTGCACCAGCAGAAGCCAGATGCAGTAAATTTGGATGTAAACAATGGCTGGAAATTATAGTCATAAAAATGACAAACTTTTATTTCTATTAATTATAATTTCCTGCTTACATCTAATGAAAAGAATACAATATTACATCAGACAAAAAAAATAAAGAAAATACAGTTTTATTGCACAAATTAGAGCTTAATGAAATGCATATTTAATACCTGTGTAAAGGCATTTTTAACCAGACAAACAAGCTTAATCAGAATGGGTATTGTGATTTATTTGATATTACTGCTGATTTAATTACATTCAGTAAATATGTTGGTGCACATTGCAAAGAAGGAGTGGGATGGAGGTTGGCCCCACTAAATCAGGCCAGAACACATGTAAAAAAACTTATAGACTTATCATATTAATGGTGTTTTGGATCTACAGTATAACATGCAAGTGTACTCCTCCTCTAAAGGGGTCTGTATATGTCACAGAATAGTTTGGCAACAGAGTACAAAAATTAAGACACAGTTCTTAAAACGACAACAAAAGACTTCTGTTCATTGACATACATGTGACATTGTATACATATTCTTTAACATTCTACAAAACAGTCAACCACACCAATAGTTTATCTCATGACTGAGATGTGACACAGAAACAAGAAAAATAGCTCATAAAATGCTAATTTAAAAAGAAGATATAAAACAAACTTTTCAGGATCTAAAAATCTCTACAAAAACACTGACAAAATGTGATTTTTTATTTTTTTCCAAAAGAAGAAAAGGGATCTATTTGTCGACCTAATAAAGAGCACTTCTAATATCCCTGTGCAATGGAGCCTTAATTGCATTAACGACCAACGGTGCATTTTCACCAGCAGGCTCACCACAGTTCACAGCCTCTGCTCTTTTGCTGGGCTGGTTGCCACACGGGGCAGACGAAAAAAAAAAAAAAAGCTCCGGTCGAGTGCCGACCCCCGATCTCAATCCCGCTCGAGGGTGAGAAACTTTGCACTGTGCATATGCACGAATATCCCTCTCATAGGTCCCCAAAGGCAGCTATATCTCACCATTAGTCCCTCTCAAAAGTCTTTTGCGGCACACAGTATTGACTTCTGGAATAATTTCAGCCAATCCCTGATATGATTTATGATGATGCATATTATCGATCACTTAAGGAGATATTTAGGTATTCAGAATAAAAAGTTATGCTCTCATTATGTTGATGGCGTGAGGCGCCAGGCCAAGGGGAGAGAGGTGGTGGTGGGGCGGGGGGTCACAGTACACATTACTGGAGAGGTAATTAGCACGTCTGAGTAACAGCGGTGCTCCTCCTCTCTGCTATCCTGCTGCTTGAGTTGGGCTGACTTGCCACAGTGTTAGCACAAATTGTAACTGTTGCCCCACAGGTGGGAAACTAGCTCTCATCACCTCATAACCCTGGAGGATGTGAGACACGGCAACATATATTAAACTGCTATCCGCACAGCGTGAAACCAGCATCTTCATGAGATATTTTACTCTTTATGGAGCCCATGGGGGACACACAAGTCCAATACAGCTCCCTTTTAGAGGGGCACTGCTGAAGATATGCATACAAACAACTGGGATTTAGAGTGGTTCCGCTGCCAGAGGCAAGAAAAGTGACAAGCTATTGGAGTGCTTTGGGCAATTGCATCAGCAATGGCAGTGCCACGGGCACTAAGATAATAGAAAATGATGGGATTTACTTAATGTGAGATGGTGCATGGTTGAAGTCTTAGCGATTTTGAAGCCGCTAATGCAAACAAAGACAGAAATGTGTTCCACCACACTGTTTATTGTCAGTAATGTATTGAATGACCAAAATGCAATCATCTGATAGTGT
Source organism: Poecilia latipinna (assembly GCF_001443285.1). Classification (NCBI taxonomy): domain Eukaryota; kingdom Metazoa; phylum Chordata; class Actinopteri; order Cyprinodontiformes; family Poeciliidae; genus Poecilia; species Poecilia latipinna. Next base: position 43,340 of record NW_015113303.1, on the reverse strand, counting down.
TTGCAGGGTCTAACAAATTACAACTTTACACACCATGAACTGTCGGGAACTTCTTTTCAAAGTCAGAGGTTGCTGGAAACTTTGTCTTCGACATCGTCATCCACAAGGCAGTTTGGCTTTAAACCAAGGATGCCATTACCCATGCCGGAGCTTGCTGTTGTGAGACACCAGACTTAGTTCATGGAGGAGAAAAAAGAAACACACGCAACACTCTCTGAAGCTGTTAATGTTTTATCCTATAATTCACAGGCCCAAGACCTGGGAATATGTCTTTGTGGGAAAGCCTTGGCTGGACTTGGTGGAACCAGCATCATTAGTGCCTGTCTCCCCTGGGAGGCATGTGTGGAAATTACTGCTCCAATCAATAAGCAAAGTCCAAGTGTTGAAATATTTATCCAGACAGAGCTTCATCCTTGTGGTTGACTGTCTGAGCACTCTTCCTGCACCTTAAAGGGTTATTCAGAAAGCCATATATGGACAAAAGTACACCTTGAAATCAATGGGGTGCCACTCACTGGCTGAGTGCTGAGTGCTACAGAAGTCCATTAATTTATTGTTAATACATGGGGAGGAAGTGGAACTCCCTCCTGAGGTGTACGCAAGTGGTGTTGTCACAATACTGACCTTTCTGATGTTAAAATAGTTCTTAAAATTAGTAGCCAAGACAGACTTGTTGTTCTCAAGTAGAACTCATGTCAGAATCCACAAGAAAACAAACAAAAAAACAACCTTTATTCACAAAGTCCAGCAGCAGTTTCTCTACGCTTAATTGAGTGCTTGAGTGCTTCTGTCAGGAAATCAGACAAGAATAGTCCAACAAATACAACACAGATTACTTATTAAATCTAACCTTGAGAAGAACGGAACTTGGCCTGTTATTTTTATTTCAGATGATATTCCATGTTTACAAAAACAGCACAACTTTGTGAAAACTGATTAATTTTGCAGAGGCCAACGCATATACACCCGACATCACAGTGTGATTCTCTCTGCAAGACTTCCTTTGAACTCCAACACTTAGCTTGTTATCTCACTTTATCTTCCCACAGAGCATGTTACGGACGATTAAAAGCTCCATGTGATACTTTGGCTAACATCTCATTATAATAGAGAGCCCATTTGTATTGCTTACCTCCATAGTTAGAGTCCACAAAGGATGACAGCTGACTTCCCTTCCTCTGCCTGAAGTACCCTTCTGAAACATGTGCTCATTATGAACCCTTGAAAAATTGCTCTCATTTGTTAATTTAACATTTCCAAGACCCAAGAATGGACTTAAGACATTGTCTGACCACAGAATAATGTGGCCCTTTGAGATATGCCTGTGCCAGTGTTGTCACGCTCCCCTTTTTCTATGCTTTTGTTTTATTTACGCTGCTACTAACACCCCATGCCAATATGTCTTTGCTTTTTTGGGAAGATAATTGGTTCAATAATGTCTCAACAATTCTCAAAAGAATCTGAAGCTTCTGTGCCCCATGACCTGCATCATTCCTCTCTAAACAAATCTCACATAACAAAATTTTACTCTGTAGGTAAAAAAAAAAAAAATACTCATTATCATCACCCATTTTTCTACTGCAAGATGATGGGGACAGTAATGGAAATCTATGGCCTTCTCAGACAACCAAACAACAAGACCACTGAGGCAGGGGACTGTCATGTAAAACCACAGCTGTTTGCACAACCGCCGCATTTTTCAACTAATGATAAACTGATCAAGCCGATAAAAGCACAAAGGATCAGAGAAAAACACACACAGGTTCATGGCAATCATAAATCTCAATACTGGTATCAGTGGTAAAAGCCATCAGGGGGATATAAAGTGCTGATGACAACGGCGGTTTGTACAGACAAATACCACTTTCCCTGACTTGAAGGCTCTTCGTCTCTGTCCATAATCAAGTTGTATATCTCATTAACTAAAAGGTCTTCATCAGCCGTAGCGTTGCAGTGGTCCTAGACACAGTGTTTAATTAACATCATCAGGATTTTAATTGTCATTTGTTTGCCTTGTCGGTTTAGATTTTCAAGGTCGGTAAGAAGCTGCCTCCATGTGTTAAATGAGCCAAGATCCTTTTATAGATGGAGTTAGTCACTGATGAAAGTAACATGGTGCTCAGCCGGATCATCCAACTGGTCACACAGCTGAACAGGGATGCGACAGGCATGTGGGAAAGGTTTTAGTGCATGAAGTCAACCTATTAAGCTCCATATCATGAAAAGAGGAGCAATGTTGGAGTGCAAAGAGCATGACTGGAAAAATGCATTTCTGTGGGAGGCAGAGGAATGCTCCACGCAGTATTCATAAAGAAAAGATCTGCAACCAATTCCGTCCACAGAGTATGACCTCCGACAGTGAATGTGCAGCAAACCTGAGATTGGATCTGAACATATGAAGATATACACTCACACACAACATATAAACTATGTCATAAAGTCTGTATATGTGTAAATCTAGTCAAGCTTTTTGTTTAAATTCATGTGAATGCTTGTGTTTTGTGTGCTTGCATGCGGAGTGTGTATTTTTGGGGATCCGTTGATTGAGGCTGTTTGTATGTGCGGTTTTTACATGTCTGCAACTGTTCTGCAAGCTGTCCTTCATGCTCCAGAATGGACTTAGTCCAAGGCACCCAGCTGCTTTAAATCAACACTCAATCACGCTTCACCTCATTGCAGCCTAATTCTATCTGAATCACATCGGCTTGATCCGAGCACCTCAGTGTCTCCTTCTCAGCTCGCTGTAAATGGTCCCGTCTGGTTTCACATCCTTCCAATATTACAAACCTGGGAAATGTGGAACATATAGTACACCTAATTGCACAGGGATGCAGATGGCAGCTGGGAATCGAATTTAATGTAAAATGTCACAACCGAAATGGTCTCTGATAAAGTTTTTCACTGTGAAAACTACCCGAAATAGGGGAAATGTAGACACAGATTACATTTTAAAAAGAAAGAGTAAGTGTGTTTTTTTTTTTAGAATGTATGGACATTTATGTTCAAGAAAAATCTAGTGATAAACCTTTTTCTTAAATGGTGCACACATGAATCAAATGAGCTCAGTGTCTACCGCCATAGAATGACTTTCATGGAGACAGACATTTTGAAGATGTAGACAAATCTTTCTTATTCAGGATCAAGATCACGCTTGATTTATGTGTTTCAAATCTGACAGGAATTTGTTCAGACTGAAATGTGTGACAGCTCCAAAATAAATAAATATAAAACCCAGAGAGCCGCAGAAAAAAAAAAGAAAAAAAAAAGTCCCTCTTAAATGCGTTTCAGACAAGGTGTTTTATTCTCCAGTGTAAGACATTCTTCCAGGGACTAAATGCAAAGGCCTTGAGTATTGGAGCAAAACAGACTGACGGCACGCTTTTTAAAGAAGCAGCACAAACAAGCAAGAGAGAAACGCAAAACAAAAGGTGTTGCCATGAAAGCTCCGCCACCATGGCATATCTCACCGTGCGTTTTGGGACTTGCTGTTGAAAATACGAGGAGAAACCACAAACTTTTCTCCTCCTGTAATAAGCCGAGAAAAAGAGAGTGAGCCCTCGCTGAGGTGGTGTTAGCTTCCCGCCTTCCCAATTCCAGATGCTGAGATTCCAGGGTGAGAATGTGAAAATCCGCAGCAGATTCAGTCTCTGCCGAGCTCCCTCTTCTAGCATTCGATCAAAACTATTTGTGTTCACCGGCTCCCATTGTTGAAACAAATGAGAATTTCTACACTGGCTCACCGCCTACATGAAAAATTCTTAACACCACCAGGAGATGCCTTTATCCCACTCTATTTTTTCTCAAGTGTTTTGGAATGAAAGGATTGCAGCAAAGTGTAAAGAATTCTATATAATTTTAGAGAAAAGAAAAGAGAGCACAGTGAAAGCTCAGGAATTAGTTTAACAATCGATAAATAAATTTCATTTGCTTCAAGAAAATATAAAGTTCATCGGCCATTTTTTTAAAGGCATTTGCATTTTGCACTCAGAAAGCCTTTTCATTTGTTCATAAAATGAAATCTTTTATTTGTTTAATTGTGCCTTTTTATTAAAATACGTTTTATAATTGAATGCTTTTTTGTGCCTTACTTGTATACATTACATGACAAAAATTAAATCCAGACTAAGGCTTCTAACACTTATTCAGTGTTGCACATTACTTTGAAGAGATGTGCAGGTGCATGTCAGTAAATTACAAAATATAATTTACTACACTAATTCAATAATAACAAAAATAAAACTTAATTTATATAGGATCATTACACACACTGCGAAATGTTTTATATTTTTATTCATGTCATTTTTGATTACTAAGGTTTATAGCTAAGCAAAACTAAATTAAGAGTTTCTAATACAATTTAAATATTACCATAAACATATAAAATTAATATAGAAATGTTAGTTTTCTCAGATGTTTTTCCCATTTGCTGTACAGTATATACACTCAATACTTGAACGTAGCTCCTTTGTTTAAATGTGGTATTGAAGTATTCAGCTTGTGCCTCTGCTTAGGTGTAAATGAAGGCCAGGTTGCCCCACCTCTTGGCCTTCAGCTCTTCTACATAGCTGGCTCTGGGGTCTTGCAGCTTTCTATTGACAATCAATGCTGTACAGGGTTAGTGTCAGGTTAAGTTGCTGTCCAGTCTGTGTCTGTGGTGATTTTTTTTTTTTTAAGCTCTGATTTCAGTCACATTCCTCACATTGTGACTCTGCCCACAACTCTAGACTCTAGATTTACTTAAGAATCCTTTTAAAACTACAAATCTCTATGTTGCTTTTGCATCTTTTTTTTCTGTTACACTTTTTTCCTTCCACTCGACTTTCTATTGATATGTTTGGAGACAGCACAGTTTTGTTAGCAACAATGCTGTGTGTCTTCTCCTTCTTTTGAATGGTGTTCATGACTGCTAAACAGTTGTCAAGTCGACATTCGTCCCAATAGTGTTGGTCAAATTAAAATGTGCATAATATACAGTTTCACTGTATAATTGAATGTAAATAAAACCCCTGTTGACCACATTGTAATTTATTGAAATCCATTTGTATATTTGTGTATTTCATTGAAGACAAAAATAATAGAGATCGAAAATAATACAAATTAATTTGAAACTTTTTTTTTAACATGCTTACTTTACTCCTTTACTCTCCCGTCTGCTCAGAGGCTAAAACGAGACTTTAAAATGATTTATCCTATTTTAAATTATTACTATTATTATTTTTTAAGTTGGGCTTTACTGTGCTAAAATCCAACACCTATCATAGTTCTACTTGTTTTAAATGCCACAATGTACATGTAAGTGATAATCCCTCAGGACTTGGTGTGACTGAGGGCTCTGGAGGAGAGAAGACAAGGCCAAGTGGTAACTGTCCCACCCCAAAATACCTCATCTCATAACGGGCCTCCACTGTGTAACCAGGATAATTTTTCTATATTAGATTCAGTTTATTTATTTTATTTTCCATTTTGTTAGATCTAATTTTATTTATTTTTATTTAAAGGTTAATTAAAATCCTCCTTTCCTTAATTTATTCAACACCAACCGCGCGAGAACAACATTGTTCTCGCGCGGTTTTGACGTCATGTGACAGCTGCACGTCAGCGTCCTAAATTGACAGCTATGGCTTATATGGCTGCTAATGGCACCTTAGGTAGGAAACGCTGTCGGACCCTGACGCACAGACGTGTGATCAATCAACCGAACGTTGTAAAGATCACGGTTGGTCAAGAGGGAACTGGCCAGGTGTATTGCAGATCCCCCGCTCAAGGAGTGGCTGAAGGGTCTAGGACACAGCAAAGATTGTCCGGCTTCATGCTGACCAGACTGGCGAGCTAACCGTTTAGCGGATCCGGAAATACAACACCTATTATCTGAGGAAACTCTTCCGAACTGGTTGGAGATTCAGCCCAACAAGTCTTCACTGAAGGAACTGGATTATTATTATTATTATTATTATTATTATTATTATTTTATTTTATTTTATTTTTTCCCTTTCATCATCAACAAAGACTGGTTGACTTCCTTGGTTTAAGGAACCCATTTGGACTTTAAATTGTGGACTAACTTGTATATATTGTAAATATTAGTACAACTCACCAATTTTGCACCATCAAGCTGTCTCTGTGTTTTTACAATTTGCCACCTCCTCCAGCAGACGAACCTAGTTTTTAAGAAATCACTTGGATTGACTTTAATTTGGATTATTTCTAATCCTAATAATCCTAGAATGTAACTTGGGTTACAACTGCAAGAAATGAGTAGCACTCAAAGGTCTGGCAACACACACGCGCACACACACTCAAGACACGAAGTAACAACAAGCACATCTCCACTGAAGGAAATTTTTGTTTCTATGTCCTGGTTTATTCCTGTGTTTCCTATGTTTTTTTTGTGTGTTTTTTTTTATTTATGCAGTATTTTTACAGTACAAAATGAAGGTGAAAATGCTGAATACAAAGCTAAAACACCACTTTTAATATACTGTAGCATGTGGAGTAATACATTGTCAGATAATATAGTATGTGTCTGTCAGGGAATATGGCCACAGATTTGAACCATGTGAGATATTTTCCAAAGCCCAGATATGATCTTTCAAATCAAGGCTGATGTTATTGTTTTGACTCTATCTGGCATTCATTGACTTTGCATGTCAATCAAACAGCAGAGCTTTCTCTCTCCACCCCCCCTGACTCTGCTCTTGCTTTGAAGGTTGTAAAATCCTGCAGCATAATTAAGTTTAAGAACCATTTTTAAAATTACTTGGAGAACTTTAAAGTCGGCTCACAGAACAAAGGCTATTCACAGCCAGTGGTCTGTGGAGTGTGTGATGCACATACAATACTTACTAGATTACTTGCTCTTGTTCAGCGCAGACACAATATACTCATTCCGCCTTTTTTCCCCCTCTGTGCTCTGCTTAGCAGATGCCCACACAGGGATGGGGAAAGCCATTGTATCTAATTGCAAGGCTCGGGATTTTGATTACACTCTTGCCTTGAAAGCACAACACTGTAAAAGAACAATTGCTCAGAGAACACCAAACAGCAGGAGGTGCAATTTCTGCCCCTTCTTAATGAGAGAACATATCAAAAGGTAAAAGGGAGGAATTTATACTTTAATTCCTTTTCTAAAGTAATAAAATGTGGGGCTGCTAATTTATTAGTTTATTAAAGGTGAAACTCACCCGAGGAGCGATCTTCTCCGTGTTGTGTCTCCGGCATTCTTCCATCTGGATCTGTTTTGCCTCCCTCCTTTTTTTAATTACAAACCTCAGTGCGGATTTCTCTCAGGGATGTAATGGATTAAAAAGATGACGATAATGGGCTCTTTTTTAAGGGGCACAGTTTTCAAATAAAACAGAACTTACTCAGAGAAGGGTCTATAGACACGATGGGTGAACATTTATGCTGCTTTATTTCTGTAGTTAGTGTTTTCGACAGCATGCTGGAGGAAGAAAATCCTTGACACTTAAATTAGTTGTTTTTTTTTTTCAGACAACATACAATGATCCACACATACACATTCATCTCAATCAAAATCTTCAATTTTCTTATCAAAAATAATAAACTGCATAATTTGTGTCCAAATTTCCAAACAATCAGAGCAAATCTGTAAAAAAAAAGATGTGTAACAATAATACAAATGTTATAAGTATAATTATTCAAGTTTTAAAGAGTAGCCCAAAAACATATTCTAGCAGATATTAATTAATAAATAATCAATCAAATGATTAGTTTAGAATTTAAAAATAATAATATATCAGTCTGAGCTGATGGTAATGGTGTAATAATAATAATTACTTCTATTATAATCATTTTTATTCATCATCATCATTGTGTTGACCCTGTGTGGGCAGGCTTTTTCCAAGAGATGAAAATTGTTTCTGTAAACACACACCCTCATCTCTGGTTCTTCCTTTTCAATTAATCCAGCAGCTTTGCATAGCCGACCTTGCTTAATACAAAAAGAAGTGAAGTGGAGAAAAGTTTTACATCACACTGAACTAAAATATCTATTTGCTGAAGGCTGAGTGACAAATGGCATTGGCTGGCTCTCTCTCTCTCTCTCTGTCATGAAAACCTTGACCAAAATAGCTGAAACTCTCATTAGCACAAAAATGTGACTTTTCGGTCCAACCTGTGTTCTGAATTTATCTAATTCAACTGGAATGCACTTTTTACTCAAATGTTACACCATGTCTTCCTATAAAATAGGAAAAAATATGCAAATTATTTTGAATTCTGTGTTTTTCTTCCAGTCTATTAAATTAAAAATGACACTCAAAGCCTGTCTAGACTGGCAAAACCAGTATTGATTTTATAGATAAATAATATACTACTTCAAAAGAGGTAGCATGAAAAATCACACATCTTAGATTTTCCAAAAATGATTATTATTATTATTATTATTATTATTAGTGGTATTATAATAATTATCATTGATCATTTTTGGTGTATATAAAGATATATCATTGTATGAAAATATTAAGCAAGAGGATACATTTTTTAAATGGTGTACAAAAGGAGAGAAATAAAACACAGCCTGAGACTGTTCTAATAAAAAAAAACTCAATTTGGAGAAGTTACTTTGGAACAAATGGGGGACAATGGATAATTTAACTATGAGTTAATTTTTAATTTGTAGTAACTCCTCAACATGTTTTATTAGATAGGTAATGATTTAATCATTTCTACTTTCTCTAGACATAAAAGAGGAGTGAATAAAGAATGGTTTTGTAATTAATGAGTCCTTGATAAATTAACAAATAAAGGAATACTTATTAATCAAAATTTTAATGGAGTCCAGCACTGGAGATAATGTGAAGTTATCACAGAGCAGAAAGAGAGATCCAATAATAATGAATAATTAGTCCAGAAATGTAAAATAATCTGGAGCTTTTCTCTTTTTCAGTTGCTGCTGGTAAAAAGGTGGAGCACTGTTTTCCACCAACGCAAATGTAATGCAACATCATAATGTGGTGGCTACTGAGCTTAGTGCTAATAGTTTGAAATTCCCTTTAGATTTCATTTACAATGTCTTACAAAGTGAAGCAATGTTAGCTTTGTATTACCAGATCTGGGCAGTTCTAATAATAACCGCCTAAATTATTATTATTTTTTTTAAATAAAGTTGGTTCACTACACAGAGAGAAGAAGAGCACATTTTTTAACAGTGGAAATTTTGTGCAAATGTGATTCATGTTTCTGCAATCAGTTAACATGGCAAACCACTTGATTTAGCAACAAAGTAATGCAAATGTCAGTTCTTTGGGCACAGAAAAGTATAATAGCTAAGGAAGGTCAAATTATTATTTAACTATCCAGTCATAAGGAGTTTTCTTGGTAACATACTTTTTAAATATTAATCAAGCATGAGCTGAAATTTGTCAATCTCCTATAATAATAAAAGAAAATGTTATTTTTCCATTGTATACTAACTACCATCTATGATAAAATAGAGTTATAATAGAATTAGAATCATTAATCAAATTAAAAGTGCAGTTTAAAAATTTTACCTGAATGCAGGTATTAAACATGCTTCCATTGAGTTCACATGTCTGTGTTAAACATTTGTATTCATCTGCATGACTAATTTAGCTGTAAGTGGAAAATCACCATGATTAACAGAAATAATGGTTTGAAAACACCAGCCTGTGTGTAATTAATCTATATAATTTGTGTTTCACTGAGAGAATTTAGTGACTGAAATAAATGAACTCTCAGGTAACTTTAGTTTATCAGTAAATCAGAAAAGAAACAGGTTTGCTGTTGATGGGTTTAAAACAATTGTATAAGTGTGTGTCGTATCCTCACAATTTCTGAGTTATTCTAAAGATACAGAACAGATTGTCCTAATTGGGTATTCTATAGTTAAATACTTAATGTTCTGATTATATTGGTAAGTTAAAGAAAGCAGCAGTTCTAGTGCCACCGCAAATAGTACAACACATTATCAGATGCGGTCCTAGTCTGTTTGGCTCACTGGGCATAGGAGCAACCTGGGCAGTTGCTCATGTTGTCCATATCACAAACCGCCACTGCATATACAGAGTCATTCTTTTTTTTCCTCATTTTGAAATTCGTGGAGTTTATTTCCAGACTCCAACTAACCAGCTCTCTCCGTCTTAGAACTCCACTAGAAATTACAGCTCAGGTACCAACTTCTACTTGATTGCTAAGGCCTTAACAATATTTCTCAGGTGTGTGGGAGCCAGGCTGGGCAGATAAGTTGAGTCATGTATTGTTGTATGATTTATACTGTTTGCCTGCAGTCAACAGGCTGGGCAAACAACAACTTGGAAGGTAAACAGTGGCGATGCACAGGGGCATACTCGTCTTGATTAATGAAAGGAAGTCAGATCTCATGCAGATTAGTGCATCGCAGGACGGCTTCCTCTGTGAATATTAATTTCCCTTGAAGAGGTGTTCCTGCCCCCTCTCCTCAAACACTGCTCAATATATTGCAGGAGGTCACTAGAGAAGGTCACATACAAAGTTCTCTGGCAGCTAAATTAAAGTGCTTCATTAATGGACTAAAAAGGTTTTGCATCTAATCAGTGTTTAGCTGTTATTTCTTTTTCTTCTTTAGCCTTTTCAGTGTCTTAATGGATGCCCTTATGTTTCAACAGACCTTATTTTTCAATCAAATTGAGTATTTAATGAAAGTGAATTGCCTGCTTTCTTTTAACAATTTGATTGCAGTCAATTTATTATATATTTTTTTCAATTTAGATATTTTTTCTCTGTTTATTCTTTTTTGCATCAGTGGTTTCATCATTTTTTTCCAGCGCCTTTTATCTCCCAAATAGGCAGAAAAAAGAAAAACGCCAAGCATTTCTTATTTTAAATAATTTGATCTCCTTATAAGTCTTGCTAAATGAGTATTTCAACACTATTTGCATCAAAAAAAAAAAAAAATACAGCACTTACAAAACATTGGAAGGACCTTGATGAGGTTCTGTTCTGTTAAGGCACTAACGCTTTAAATTGCTGACACTCAACAATGCTTAAACTGACCTTGACAGACTTTGTGAGAGTAACACACCCTCATAGAGACAGATCTAAAGAGATAGCCACATATAGGACCAATCCACTCCTTTCACCTGTCAGTGTTCGTGAGGGAAAGGAGGAAAAGAGGGAACTTCTGCTTCAGGGTATCTGTGACAGAGTGAGTCTGTCTGGGAAGATCGGTGGGGGAGATTAAGAGCTCAGTCCGTCTCTGTCACTGAGTACCGCTGAACCCTGACACAGCTTAGAGGTATTACTGGGTCACTGAAGTAAATGACATTGCAGAACTAATGGAGGAGGAGCCAGGATGCTTGCAGAAAGACGGAGGTATTGATTGTTGGGGGAAATTATGCAATAACGCATCAAGATGTTCTCTAGGCTACGTACTGTCTTTACCATAAATGGTCATTAATTAATCAATCATTTGATTTTTAGAGGTGTTTAGTAGGTTGTATTATTGTTTTTTTTTATGTTTTCTGTGATGTATGTAACATGTTTCTCTTGTAATCTTTACTGTATAAAAAAAGAACATATACATTTATTATATGTGTGTATAAAAGCAGCGTAGACAAAAGAGAAAAATAAATATGCACCAAAGAATGTTTCCATATGTAGTTGTAATGCACACTGAGAAAGAAATATCTAATTATTTTTACTCAATGTCTGACATTATATTAAACTACTACAATTACAGATTTCTTATTTGAGGTTGGTTAGGAATACAACAACTATTTCTATTTGCTCAGTGCTAAATTACTTCTTTAAATTCAGAAGTTTGCTTACGGTAATTAGTATGTCTTTAAATAACATGTGAATGTCCTAATGATGATGTTCTATCTCTCCAACAGCAACAGGTAGGGAAGAGAAAAATCTGCACTACTTTAAATAAAATTATACAACATAACCATAATTTCTTTGGTACATCAATCTATTTAGAAAGCACAGCGGAACAATTTAGTAATTTCTGAAAAAGGAATTTTTCAAAACTTTTGAAAACTTTCACAGTAGTATACTCTTTCAAAACAACTCTGCATGATTACACAATATGTAACTGCAAACTCACATTAAATGTTATCATGTTTGTAATTACAACAAATCCTTACTAATTTTATATCTACTCTAAAAAGAAAGGAAGAGGAGGGAAGTAAAACTCGTGAGTTTGTGGAAGAATGCAACATCTTTAATCTTCTGGTGGATGTTGCCTGTTCTAGGCTTCACAATCTAACCTTTTTGTATCTTCCACCTGTGGGAAACATGTTTAGATCCTTAAAGGAAAACGTCTGGATTAAGTGAGACAAGGTATGCTTACTATAAAGAAACATTTTGGAAATCAATATTTAATCCAGAGAAGTAGATACAAAATATGATACATATCTAGTTGGGATTATACATGGGAAGTTCATCACCTTTAGAAATGTTTTAGTTGTGGTGTTTCAGTGCACGTCATGTTCCACTTTGAATTCAGGGGAAGTTGCTATATGTAGATTTTGCATTACCAGCATTGCTGCCTGGATAATACTATTATCAAACACTGTCCCCCAACAACGATGGAGCACAAGCCTTGTCTTCTATAAATGTTTTTTTTTTCTTTTTTCTGTTTTGAGCAGTAAAAGTGAACAAAAAACTAACAGCAGCGCTCTCAATAAACAGCACCCTCTGCGTGTGTTACATCAAGTGTATGTTCACATGCCGCCGAGCAGCAACATGCACACACACGCACCTGCGTTTTTGCAAATCTGTGTGTTCCTCCTCCCACAAGGCATGTGCTGAGCTAGAAGTGTTTCCACACAAAGTTGATCCAGCTCTTACAGTATTAATAACCACTTTGATATCAGCTGGTGAAAAGTCAGGTTTGAACATTTACTTTCTCAGCAAAGTTTTTAAATAGACTGTATAGAAACTCAGTGTCCAATAAATCATGCTGAATGTAAAGAATCAGACTTCTGACAGAACCTGCATATGAAAAACGTATCATTGATAAATCTTAGTTTATCTTCCGAGCACAGTTTGGGATTCCAATTTTCAGAATACGATTATTATTCCTTAGGTGATAACTGTAATTTGATTAAATAAACCCGCTTTAAAGCAAAGTAATATAAGGCACTGCTTGCCAACAGCTAAGAAAAAAGCAGGAAATAAGCCTGCAGTGTCTTGAGTTACAGGAGATTTATAAATTTTGTATATGATAAAACCTTACAAAAAAAACCCCGCAACTCTTAAATGAGGGTTTTGTGAGAAACTGGTGGTCCTGTTGGCATGGGCAGTGAGTGGGTGTGTCTTTCAGTGAGACTGAGTGTGAGGGAGAACAATGAGTGTGTGCTCGCTTGCTCCTCTTGGGCTCACAGCAGGTGATGATAAGGAACCATGACAAATACACACACTCACAACCATTTACAATCTGAATAGCAGTCATATGCTGTAGATTTCAGCCACCAGCCGAAAGCTTACACTGGCAACCGTCACTGACATAACAGGTGGCCTGGAGCTGACCAGGACAGACTTGTGAATATCAAATTCAAATGTGTCACAAATGAGAGTTAGATTATACACTTCCCTTGGTCCAAGTCCAATGTTGGACTGCAATGTTTTGGACTTTTTTTTTTCTTTCTTTCTTTATTTCTTTATTTTTTTTTAATGCTGTGAGGCTGAAACGACTATTCAGTTTGATTGCAATGTGAAAGGACTCCTGGAATGACTATTTTGCAATTCGAGGATGTCGGCAAAATACTGCATGTAGCTGAGGAGAATCTCTTTATGTAGAAGTTGTATATTTCACAACCAGACTGTGTCTGCAGTGAGCCGGAAGATAACCAAGGTTTTACCCCAAGGGGAAAGCATATTTCTTCTAAAAGAGTTGCCATAAATATTGACTTGATTTACCCTAAAATGTACACCTGTGGCATTCGAAAGGGAATTTAATGAGAGAGACTAACAGCCTAGTGATGTGTCCATGAATCTTCCTTTTTTTTTTTTTTTCCTCACATGAATAAGGGGAAATGGAAATTTATGGTAAACTTTATTCAAGCACAGCCATCGTGGAGTGATATATCCAAACCTGCCATTTGACATTAGCCTTTCCCCATATGTTTTGTGCTATTTCTCATCTAGTTTCCTGCTGTGCATTGCACTCTTAGCTTACCAGTCAGGAAAAGGAGAGGGTAAAAAGCAATTTTTATATGGAGAGTAAATCACCTGTACAATAGATTTGACTGCAGCTGAGCTTTTTCTTTGTTTGCTAAGACTTTTGTGAATGCCACTGTGATCATAAAAATCCTCAATGTCTTAGGTATAATCAATCCTTTGTGGATATGGGAAACTTTGCCATATGATGTTTTCCTTTAAGAAATTGTAACGAGACGCACGTTTTGGTAGGACAAAGCCTATTTCAAAAGTAGTTATTTAAAAAGTCTGGCTTTAGAACAACACAACAACACTTTTGGTAACAATCAAGGGAACATTGCCTTTCAGCAGTATTTGTAACTATTGTCCCTTTTTTTCACATTTTGTCAACCACAGTTTTATGCATTTCTGTTCTGTCAACCTGAGTCAATCATTTGTGGCAAAGTCAGCTCAGGCTTGTCTGTGGTCCATCTCCAGTTAAATCCACCATCCAAAATTGCATCTCTGACCTCCAATCGCTTTGACTTGATATAGTTTTATGCAATTTACCTTCGAAAGCAGCAACTAGCACACAACCATGTGTCGTTGTTCTCCCAGGGCAGAAAGATGCATCGGGAATGCTAAGTTTACATACCTTCAAACTGGAGGAGGAGCATCGTTGGGATGATGTGCTGGAGGAGGTGTGTCCAAGAGAATAGGAGCTTCTTAAGGACATAGAGGTCAATTTCAAGGTTTCAAGTAGCAAAGTCAAATTTCTTTGAAGTAGCATAGTCATTTAATAGTGATCTAAAATATGCTCAGTGGCTGGAAAATAATATACACTTAATGCATGACTTAAGCAAAACAGTAATTAGCAAATGCTGTAGATACTTGGTTCAAGAATTCAGCCAGTCAAAATAGAAGCAAGTTCCTGCTTTTGGATAAATACAGATCATTAAACATTAAGTCTTTTGCTGTTGTACAAATATTCACCAGAGCCTATACCTGAAAACAAATCAAATTTCCCCCCAAAATCTGTCTCTTCTGTGCGTGCTTCAGTAGTGCAAAAAGCAGCTGTCTAAAAAGCAACCAAAAAAAGGTGTCAAACACGAAGTTTTTAAAATGCAGTGCTGCGCAACTGTGCACATCCCCCTGTGTTTTTGCTAACTGACTGTGTTGCTCTCTTCTCTGGAGATTCAGCAGACATTTGGTAGGCATATTTGCCATTAAAACGAAACAGGACCACATGGGACACTGGCTAAACATAAGTATCAGGAAACTGCAGCAGGGATTCAAAGCGTATGAGTTCTGATGTTTGGTTAGATAAGTTCTTACATCTTGACTTAAATACTTTCACATGGTATGGGAGCACTAAAAATCTTGTCTGAGGTACCATATGGTAGGTATATATACACTGGGAGAAAACAAAATAATTTCTTTATTAAACCCAGAACACTCCGGAGCAGATTTAACATTGAAACCATGTTGGTATAAGATTTAATATGCTCCGATGCGATGAACGCAGTTACTATTTTTTTATTCAAGTTAAAAGAAACAGCTGCAAAGCAGTATGCATCGAATAGCTGAATTTGATAAAAATTGAATTAAATATACAGAAATTTGTCAGTCATAATCTACTCTCCTGGTGCACTTGGCTCAAATTCATAACTTCACCATGTGTGTTATATACCATACATTATATGCTTTCTTTATTGCACTTGTAAATGACATCAACACAAAATCTCACTACAACTGAATATACTCCATTTTTAGTGGTTTGCCCAGACACAATTGTAAGCTTTCATTTCATTATCATTGACTTAAAAGGAAACGGTGGAATAATACTTTTGTTTCATAGCAGATAAGTCTTCTGGTTTTATGTGTTAATTATAGAGATTATGAACTAGTTAGTGCTGTGGCACTATTATGTGGATGTGATGAATTTATGGAATATATCCTTTGCTTCAAGCGTTCTCCAGTACAACATGGTGTTTTTATAAAAACAATAGCATTATCAGTTTAAACATGCGTTTTGAAAACTTTTTTTTTTTTTCCAAGTTTGGACATGAAAAAGCAAAGTTTTTTTAAATAAACTAGGCTTCACAATGCCCTCTCATACAGAGAAACAGCAAACTACTGTGCATTATTGGTAATACTTTCCTTTACAGTTTTCTTTGGAGCAGTGAAATTTCCTTGTAGCCTTTGGAGTAAATTTTAGGTACACTGTTGGTTATAGGTGCAAAGCAGATGTCGTCTGCCTCACATGTAAAATGGGACCTATGCTTCAATCTCTATTACATCATGGTAAGAATGTGTTTATTATTTTAAAATCATCACACAAACTTTCCAGAACTGGACTTAGTTCAATGTCACATTGTCAATAAATCTCACACAATTAGGGTTTCCATATTTGAATTATGGTAAGAATTGTAAACACAATAGGGCTGTACCTCTTAATCATTAAAAAAAAAATACAGTCTAATACACAGAAATTATCCTGCCCTTTAAGGCATTAGCACTAATAATAATAAACCTATTAAAACCTAATAGGGTTGGGCCCTTCAGGGTTCTTGCTCTAATTACACTCTGGACCAACCAATCTGGTGTAACAAGCCATCCATTAGAGCTTATAGTGTTACATCCACACCGTTTAGAGTTTATCTGGGCTGAATTTCACCATTTCTATCAGCACAAGTTTAGAGATAGTAAAGCTGAAGATTTTCTTCAAATCAAGTCATGCTATGTCCGTTAGGATGAGAGTGCATAGTGGATAGATGCCGTGTTAGAATGTAGCTGGGGAAACGTTTTTAAGATCAAACTTTTTTTTGCCTTTTTGTGCTCATCTTGTTGACTCACCGCTAATATTAAACCAACTGAGAAGCTCATGAAAGAAATGAAATTTATACTCCACCTTTGTGTATGTCTTTCCCTCATTAGCAGCAAAGATCAATATGCGTCTCAGTATTGATTTGTGAGCACCAACTCATTGTTTTCTTATTAGAGTATAAACATTTCCATTTGAATGTGTTTTTTTTTTCTGTATTACAAACATAAAAACAATCTACTTCTCTGAACACTCTCTACACAAAGTGGCATGTACTGTAGTGCTACCTTCACTGCTTGTGACTGAAAACTAGAAACATATGTTTGTGACCTCATGCATGGTCATTTAGATCTGTGTTTTTTGTTGTTGTTTTGTTTTGTTTTTTTACAAGCTATAACAGAGGAAAGCTTTTGAATGTGCTATATAATTGCCATTGTATACGGTGAAAAGTTGTGCAGATGTCACCATGGTATTGTGATTTACAGAAATGCCTGCCAAGGCTCGGATAGTCTGTCAGGCTCTATGGCAATTGCCAAGTGTGTAGCAGAGACATGTGTGGCTGAGGAAAGGATTCACCATGCCAGGTGTCTGAGAAACACTTCTAGGAAGACATTATGATTGTCTCAGCGTGTATATCTGCCCTATCCTGCTGCCATTTCACACTAAATGGCTATTTATCTTGGCATGGATAGATTTGACAGCCTCTACCTACATCTTGAATTCGGCAGCATTCACAGGCTCTGCACAGGGTAAATTATGCCCTCGATTCAGGTGGAATCAGCTTCATGAGGGAACAAGTGTTGGGTGGCAGATTGGCCTATAGGCAGCAAGGCTGTGTGACACCTAAAAAGCTGTTGGCCCAATCTCTGGCACTAAGAAGTGACTTTATTCTAGAGATGGGATGACAAGTGGTGGGTGGACCCTGTTCTACATATGCTATCTATACTATATTATCTCCCAGAGTCTGTGAAAGTGCTGAGATGCTTTTAAGCCAGAGAGAAAAATGACTACTTCAGGAGAGTTGGATTAGAGTACCAGCTCCTCTGCAGACATGATGTATGGTTAACTATAAACATTATTAATAAATGATGACTTATTAATAAATGGCTTCTCTATAACTACATTTAGTTGTTATAAAGATGAATTAAATTGGCATATAGCTTTGGCATAGGATCATTTTTTTAACTCTTTTTTTTATTTCCCCCAAATATCATGCTTGTCTTTTAACAATAAACAAAAAAATGTCTAAAATATACACTTATTGCCATGACTTGTTATAGTGAATGACTGCAGAACTCTTCTTATATGCAGATTCATAGTGTATAAGAAAAGTTCATATTTAATAAGTGAAGAAATAATAGTTGGAGAGCAACAGACAACCAGACTACAAGTGAACAGAAAACACAAATTTAAATATAACTGGAATTCATTGAAAACAGGCAAATGCCATAAAAAATACAAAAATAAAATTACACTACACATTTATGGTAGTGTAACTTAGATTTAAGACATTAATGTAAATAAATGCATATAATATCATATGTAAATATGACACCATAAATGCTGACGCATCCAAAACGCATAACAATAAAGACATATATTAAAGTTTCATGTAAGATATGAAATTCCCTCATTTCAGAATCCAATTGACATTTGAAACATGTTTAGGTGTTTTTAAACATGTAAGAAAAAATGCTTAAAATTACTTCCGTAACAAACGGGACATACTAATCAGTACTTCTTGTCCCAGATGTCTATTGAAAACAGACATCTGAATCTTTTATTACCTGAAAGTTTTTCAGCTTCATATATTTAGCTATGCACATGTAAGCCGAAAATAAATAGCAGTAAAGTCACAGCACATCAGCAACCGGCATTGGAGTGAAGATGATAGAAACCTCAATAAGATGAGACTGGCTGACTGATAATAAATAAATAAATAAATAAATAAATAAATAAATAAATAAATAATCATTGCACAAATCAACACTTGCATTTTGTCAAAGTTGAATCATTTTAATAACAGTTTTTTTTCTAATTATGATAAGGACTATTTTGGGTAGATCCTCTGGCCAAGTATCTTCCTCATAGCACAGTTTTTATTAGACTGAGCTGAATGTTAATATTTTCTATACTTTCACATTTTCTCTCAAAATACAACCCAACACAATTTCCCTTTGCTAGATTTTGTTTTTGCTACTGCCATAATAATAAGTATTACCTGTCTGAAAGTAAATTAGTTTATTCTTGATACAGAGGGAAGATTCAGGAGGTGAGTGTTAAAAGCATCAGAGGGAGGAAACAAATAAACCTGTTAACTTAATATACATGTTGGTCACATCATTTCTACAGGGACATAGAAGAACAATCCAGATCATTTACAGTAAAACTACCTTCTACAATATTTTATCTCCAGAGGAAAAAAAAATGCATGCAAATTACTTCTTTTTTCTATATGAATCAATTCTAAACTGACTGAAAATGTTTCCAGAGTAGGAGTTTTTCAGACCAGCCAGTTATGTGGCATTCAGCTCCTCTACTTGTATTCTTGCCCTTCTCATGTTGACCTCATTATTCTGCACAGACCCGCCCGCTTTCCCCCTTTTCTTAATATTAACAGAAGCGTCTGAGAATGAGAAGTGCATGTGTGTATACATGTTCGTGCCAGAGGAGGGTATTGGTCATCAAAATGTGTTCGAGTCCCACAAGCTGTGAGTCAGATGGAAATGAGACAAGAGGGAGGAAGAGGAATTACACCAGCCGCTGGGGAAACGTGGGCAGACCTCAGGAGTCAGAAGGATGCAGGTGTTTGGCTGCTCTCTGTCGAGCAGGTGTGTATATTTGTATGAGTACTCTAGCATATGAATAACGCTAGCCAGCAAAATACTGAGAAAAAAAAAAAAAAAAAAAAAAACCCAGCTCCTTCTCAGATGGGGAAGAATAATTTTGATGAAAGCAAATGATTACATCATTAATGTGGTTTTTCTGAAAAACAACATCTGCAAACCTCCAGCTTCACCACAAAATGTATCTACCACAAAATCGATAGAAGGAGTTGCAGACTTTGTGTGTTTTAATTTCTTTGAAAGTTTCCACTATACATCCACTTAACCATCCACTGCCAGTCCATCAAAGGTCAACACAAAGACGCAAAGGGCAAACAGCCATGCACGCACATATTTATGTCTAACGAGACCTTAGAGAGACCATTTAACCGAATCGGCCACGTTTTTGAACAGTCAGAGGAAGCCGAGGGACCCATGCATGTACAGGGAGAACATGTAAATCCCATGAAAAAGGACAGCAGGCTGGGATTGAAACCGAGGAATTTCTTGAAGCAAAGCAACAGTGATGCAGCGCAAACAGCTGCGTCACTGTGTAACCCAAGTTTGACGACAGATGGTGCATAGCCTTTTTTTAACAATGTCCATATTGCATGTATGTGTATTATGAAGAAGACTTCACTGATGCTTCATGTTTTTCTCTCCTCTAGTCTTATCTCCATCTTTCCTTTTAGCATATTTCCCCTTGTGTGTGTGTGTGTGTGTGTGTGTGTGTGTGTGTGTG
>NW_015113303.1:21397-22360 GCF_001443285.1 Poecilia latipinna | reverse complement strand
AAAAATGTGAAAGGCAAGAAAAATAAAATGACCCTGAAAATTTGCCTTTTAAAATAGTTTGAAGCCCTACAGTAATGCGGTTTAATATTCCTCAATGAAGACAGAAGCTGCTCAGCTTTGTCTGCATGCTTGGAAAAACTGCAAAGAGCTTTCCCAAGAGCAGACACCTTTTGAAAGAAATTAACACAAACCTTCAGTGTGCAATGCAGCTTCAAAGAGGATGA
Source organism: Poecilia latipinna (assembly GCF_001443285.1). Classification (NCBI taxonomy): domain Eukaryota; kingdom Metazoa; phylum Chordata; class Actinopteri; order Cyprinodontiformes; family Poeciliidae; genus Poecilia; species Poecilia latipinna. The sequence goes on along the minus strand of NW_015113303.1, from coordinate 22,136 downwards.
AGAGTCAATAACACTTTAGGTCAAAATTGGAATCAAAAGCTGCAACAAAGTAAAAGAATTTCACAATTAGATTAAAAATTTATAAATTTAAAATCAGAATCCTTTGATTTTAGAATCAACTCGCGATGCTGTTCTTATTTGTCGTAAAAATAACTAGTTGTCCTTTCTGCAGCAGCTGAGCCCATTCATATATCCTCGGTGTGAGACTGTCCCAGTGGAGAGTGGTGTCACCGGATCACAACATGAGAAAGAGTCAGCGGTTACCATGTAGCCTTCTCCGCGGTAAGCAGCTGTAAACATCTGTGCCATTACGAGTGTGAGCTCCAGAGGATGAAGCCTGGAAAGGATCCGAACAGGCAATTAGACAACCTCAGGCCAGCTGCTCTACACCCTGCAGCAGAGGGGCCTTCTTCTCTTCGAGCTAATTACATAACAAAGACAGTCTTTAATCAGGTCTTGCTTGTCCCCTCCCCTATCCCTCACCACCCCCATTGCCCTCACCAGCTTTCCTCATTTTCTTGCATGTTTTTATGCAATCTGTGAGATGACTAGGAGATGGGAAAAAAAAAGTCTGAGGTCCATGTTCCGGTGTGACTGTCCATATTTATAGCTAGCCTGCTGTCATTTTCTGTTCATTAAGGCCTTGACCAATATTAAAAAAAAAAAAAAAAAAAAAAAAAAGAAAAAGGAAAAAAAAAACCAAAATTAAAAAAAAAAATGTAGCTTTTTTAAAAAAAAA
>NW_015113303.1:0-18346 GCF_001443285.1 Poecilia latipinna | reverse complement strand
AATTTTTAATCTTGCCTTCTTTTTTTTTTTTTTTAATAAGGCCTTTACCAAAATTAAAAAAAAAAAAAAAAAAAAAAAAGAGACAGTGAACATAAAACTCAAATTATAAAAAATAATGTAGCTCTTTTCAAATCAAAATTATATAATTTTTCTATTAATTATGCAGCACTTCATTCAATTGTTGATTTAAAAAAAAAAACAAAAAAAACTGACATGTTTTTAGTAGGAGTTTTTGTGGTTTATTTAACCCTGATCTTGCAGGGTTAAATAATTATCTTGCAACATTTTAAAAATAATATATATTATTTTTTTTTTTCTTTTAGAGGTGGAAATTGAATAATCTTGACAACTCACATTTTTTGTCAAATCATGTTTGATACAAAACACAAACTTTTCCAATTAAAATAACAGTTTGAGAACAAAACAGATAAATACATAAATTCAGAAGAAAGCAAATATGCATGATTTGGATAACTATAACTGACCTAAAACAAGATAAGTTTGATCAGATTTAACTTCATACACCAAGAAAATAAAGTGTATGTCTTTTTTAATTCAGTGTACGTAAACGTCTGGTTTCATTTTTACATAAACTTTCCTGCACCGGTGCTGTTGTAGCTAACCTTTTAGACATAGTGCTGTGCTCACAACATGTTTGGCTTTGAAAAGCAACTCTGTTGCAGAATTTGGACATAGCCACGCAGAAAATGATTTCACAAATGAAAACAATAAAGCTCCTGACCATAAAGCCACTTCACTTTAACTTTCTTGTCGTTCATTGAATCTGGATAATCTTCTTCACTGCACCTGCTGGACTGTGTGCATCAGGGTGTGCCAGAAATTAAGAAAAGTGTGATTAAATTACATGTTTTTTTTCATGTAATTAATTACTCAAATTAATGAGTTAAATTACCAACTTTAAATTCAATTGTAAAAATTATTTCATGAAGCATTGTTTTAGCTTGAAGTTTTTAATGTTTTTAATTAACAGTTCTTAATTTATATTTTGTGTTTATCGGTCTGTCTCTCTGTTTGGGCTCCGGTCCAAAGCTTCTTCTGCATGTTTAAATTTAATAGCATCACTTGAAAAGAAAAAAAAAAGTATGAAGGAAGTGCAAGATTTATCATTCATGACTGAAGTGAAGTGAGATTGTCGCAGCTTTAAGAGGTGAAAAATTAACATCAGTGTAAACAAAACCTAAAGGTCAAAAACATAATGTCTGGTGTCCAAAGAAGTGATGTCCATCCAATTTCCTGCTCATAAAGGAGGAGGAAAATGGTCCAAAATAAGGTTTTAAATTACTAGATAATTTCAGATTAAAAAAAAAAAATCATCCTCTATTCTTTCTTTATTTTTAAATTAACTTTCAGTTATAGATTTGAGTATATTATCATCTTATAAGAGGTTTTATGCTTCTATGATACTGTAAATAATAGATATACTTTAAAATCTAATTTAAAAAGCCTATATGCACGAGGGTCCCAATGGATTTTGAGCATAAAAAATCCATTGTATTTCTTGGAACATATTATGAAAATAGTTGTTCTTTAAATATATTAGATTTCATGGCATCCACATCAACCATGTATTTAGGTTCAGACGAGACTCAGACAAGCGTTGGAATTGCTCACATTTGTTCCTATACCAAACCTAGCACGCATTAGTATGTGAATGAGACAAATTCTCGAGGATCTATTTGAAATCAGCGAAGGTTGAAAGCCTCTCAATGATTCTGGCCCTTGTTGCAGACATTGTTTAGAATCCCAATGTCTCCTAAATGGGATCACTAGGCCGTCTGAGCCTTAGATTATTAAACTGATTCCATCTCGAGCCCCTTTCTTTCTTGTCACAAGTTGTGTGCCACCGAAGCGCAGCTATTCTGAGTCAGGGATGAAACATCCATCATGGTTAATGTTCTTGGGGAAACTCTGGGTTATCCTAATTATCGCAAACACAGACTAGCACAATTTACTTGTTTAATCAAATTGTGTGCTTTGTTTAATTAGCTGGATATGTGCTCAGAGAGGGAGGTAGAGGAGTGACTTTTGTGTCGGAATGAGAGACAACCACTATCAGAGAGAGATGAGTGAGAGAGGTGGCTGCGCACGTACAAACAACCTTTGCCTGAGGACACAGGGAATTAGAAAGAAAATTACCAGAGCCATTGTACGATTTGCACTCAAAGCACAAAAAACTGGAGACATTTCAGGGCAACTCTTGCAAAGATCGGGGTACTCAGTTTGTTCACAAAGTAAAAGAAAAAAAAAACATCTGAAGAGAAAATGAGTCAGTGTGACGTGATTACTGTGCACACATATGAGGCTTCCTTAGATAAAATATGAAGCAAACAAATTATTAAGTTTAAAAGTGTCTTTGCTGCTTTATCACTTCATGTCATTAGAAAAAGCCTGGTTATTTAAACATTTTTGTTTATAAATGCTGAAAACTCTATCAAATGTTGGTGCCAGAGGTTAATTGCGTCTCAGCTTTTGTTTCACAATCCACCATAACAACGTTGAGTTTTGACTTTGTCTCTGTTAGATAAATTAAGCACAAGAAAAGTAAAGATCCTTCACATGTTTAATATCCAACACAATTGTCTCAAAAAGGTTCAAATTTGCATTATTCAACCACCAATTAGTGTATGCACAATGATTACTTTGTCCTTTCAGAATACCAATATTTATCTCATTGACCTTTGAAAATGCAGACTTAGGATGTTCATTTAAAAAGATTAAAAGCAAGGACACAACAACTTTTGTAAAATCTTAATCTGTTGCAGCAGCAATTAAATCACAAAAAATGCCAAATGCTCTTCATACCATCCAGTTTTCCCAGTTTCAAGATCACATGCTGTACAACAAATTAAACATATATATTTATGCCACTAGTGGAAATATTTTAGTTCAAAAAGAAGTTTGTTTTTAATAGGAAATGAAACGAGCATATCCAAAAAAAATAATGAAACTATGTAAAAGAAATATCAATTCTGGAAAAAAACAAACAAAAAAATCTGTCTTTATTCTTTGTTTATATAAAACACTTTAAATTGTATGTCTTAACATTTTTGTTTTTGTTTTTTCTGGAAAAATTTCGCCTTTTCCCTTTGCTTTGACATAATTAGAAAGGAAAAAAAACAAAACAAAAACAAAAAACACTGATGTGTGTAAGTGCATCCACTCTGCGCTTTACTTCAGGGGAAGATTATGTTCTTCTCCCAGAGAAAAGAGTGCACACATGATCCACTCTGCATCCTGTACTGCAGTTTCTCAGTCCACCTCTTTGAGTTCAACCTGCTGCAGTGTCAAATGAGACCAATTACATCTCCCCCAGTCAATCGTTCCCAGCAACTGAACCAACATCAAACTCATTGATTTGGAGCAAGGCTTGACGTAAGGTGATCAACCCCTTACAACTGCTCTCAGCAGCATTGATTTTCTTTTGGCAATGCATTTTTAGCAGATAAATAGATATTGTTCGATAAAGGGAAAAAAAAACACCTACGCTAACTGGACTTTTTGACCCAACTTTTAAAGATGTTCTGTTGCTGAGAACGGAAACTGAGTCTGGCTGTGGTAAGGTGAAATAAGATAGCGGTATTTCAGCATAGGAGTTTATTGCAAAGTGGTACCGTTAATTCAGTGCACTAATTTGAATGTCAGAAATCTGGCAGCCATTTGGCTGACGGTGAAAATTACCTTAAGCAATGACAACGTGCTTCATAAACACATACTGTCTATTTACTTTGTTATATTTAAACTATGAATGTAGAAAGTCAATAGGAAACAAATGAGAGTAAAGAATCAGCAGGGGGTGTGGGGTTGTTAAAAGTCCAAAATAAGCACAAAAAAGACTAGACTTTTGGATTTAGAAAAAAGTATAATTAAAAAAAAAATTCTGTGAAATATTCTGCATTGTTTTCACCCAGGGTTTGGATTTCTACAATGAAAGAAATCATAAAAAAAAAAATAAATAAAAATAACAGGAAACCCCATTCAGTTTTTTTTTTTTTTTAATTATGAAAGGTTAACATATAATTTTCTAATCTCTCTTTTATTTTTAGGTTATTTTATTTAATTGCACCTAAACAATAAAAATAACATTTTACTCATTAAACTAGGACACCCTAGTTTTTCAGACTGAGTTTTTGGTCTCAGTCTGAGAAATGTTTGTGTTGCTCCTCACTTTGAGATGTGAGATATTTATGGGTGTTTACATGTACAAACACAATATCTCAATGAGATCAAAATCTGGGCATGAACTCTGCCCAGGAAATTACTTTTTTTTTTTTTTTTGCAGCTGTTCTACTTTAGATATACTAGTTTATTTTGGATCATTGTCATGTTGCAAGACCCAGTTCTGCTTCAGCTTAACTTTATTTAATGTGTTTTCTCAAACAGGCTTTTAAACACAGCACAATTTATGGTTGATTATAAGATGGGCAGATTTTTTGCAGCAACAAAACATTCCGAAACCATAAAAAGTTTAGATGCTTCAGTTGGTAGGCAGTTGTTTTTGTGGGGTTGCATTGCTGTCTTTGGCTTAAGCCAAACATCTTCTTGTGTCAAAATAATTCAGTTTAATTAATTTATTCTTTTAATACAAAAATGTAAGCTGTTTTGTTTTTCATGACTAAATGTGTCAAATTAAATTGTTGAAATTCATTTCCAAGAGTGTTAATTTCCAAAGAAGTTAATTTTCAAGAATTAACTTCTTTTAGGTGGAACAGTGTTCAAGGCTTTCTTGAATTGCAGCAAGAAAGCCTAGATTCAGATCCTTGCTGCAGTCTTTGTGTTTAAATATTCACCTGCATGTGTGGATTTTTTTCTGGGTGCTGCAAAATTTTCCCTTCATCCATAAACACAGTGTCAGTTGGTCACTCTAAATTGGCCTCAGGTAAATGACAGCCTGGTCGTTTGTCTTCTGACTGGCAACATGTTCCAGCTCTACCCCAAAGATAAGTAGAGAGAATGGATAAATACATGGCATAAGAATTAAATCAATTTCTATTACAAACTGTTATTCTCATCTGTATCTTTATTCTTACATTGTATGTACCTGCATATATACCATAATGTGTTTATTAGGTAATCAATTACCCAAAAGACAATCTGTGCATATTTTTAGTTAATTTCAATTTGCTTTTTTTCAATTGCTTTTAAACTGTTGGTATGCAAGTTGTTGTTTTTTTTTTGTTTTGTTTTTTTTTTCAATCTTTGCTTAGGCTGTGCGTGCATCTGAATCCATGTTGTGCAGACTGCCAGATTGTAAAAAAAAAAAAAAAAAATCTGCTTTAGCTAAAAAGCCTTCCTTCCACAATAGAGAAATAAGACCAGAGCCAATCTCTTTAGAGAGAGATTATCTTATTCTATAAGATTAATGAAATGCTTAAGAGGTTACAGAAGAGTTTTTTTATTATTATTATTTTAGTTTGACTTCATGTTTGGACATTTTCCTCTTTAATTCTAACCCTTGTTTTTGTTTGTTGTTGTTTTGGACATCATATCCTTGGTACGGCTTCTTCCCTGCACACAGATTTCACCATAGCAGCATGAGATTAACTTTAGTGATTGGTCAGTGCAGCAAACATAGAATTATTTTTGACAGCTGTGAGAATTTAACAGATTTAATCCAAGTTTATCTCACATCTTTACACTGCAACAAACTTCAGTCATGGTGTTAAGGAGGACTGAGACAAAGACTAAACCTTCTCTAAACCATTTCGCTTACTGAAACCATCATTAGTTATTTTCACATAAACATGCGGTTTAGAGCAGAGACAATTCCAAAGCCCCGAGTAAAAACTAATGAGCATCAGTCCATTAGACTTGATTTGCTTCATGTCTTCTTAAATTTGGCGCCACTGTTTATACTTTAAGAGCTTATCTCTGTGGTAGAAAGTTACTGTAAGACGGAGCAGTCCAGCACAGTTGGAAGCAAAGTCTGTCTTTTTTTTCCCCTCTTGTGAATCTTTTATTTGGTACTTTATCTTCTTCAAATGCCGAGCTGTCTCTGATCACCATGGTCAATCTGCGGTTGGTGAAATATTAAATAAACCAGAAAATGTTCAACTCTTTAAGCTGGTGGTCTGGGGAAAGAAATATGGAGGTGTTAAAGGAAGGTGTGAACGCAGCAGCCGGGAACCTAGATTTTAAACAGTATGATGGAGACAATTGCAAGAGTAGCTATGAAATAAAGGTTTTATCACACAGTTAGCTCACCCAAGAATTTTACTTACTCTGCTGACATTAATAAAAATGATACCGGCCGTTCTAGAGCAACTTTACAATTGTGGAATGGATGAGCAGAGCTAATTGCAGAACAAAAAGTGATTTGGCTGTTAACGCTTACATAAAGCATTTTAGAAAAACATAAAAGCCACAGGTGAACAATTAAAAAGACTGATAGAGCTGTAATGCGGTTGAGTAAAAAAAAATTAGCTGCTAGAGTCAAGTGGATTTTGGAAATATTAATGAATGAAATGTTAAATGCATTTTATAATGTAAAATTATTGTTTTGTTCTTTTCAACAAATTACATTTTGTATTTTGAGATATGCAGATATGCATGCAATGTTTCCTAAAAAGACTCATACATTTTGAACTTTTACCCATGATCAATGCTTCTGGGAACCATCTTTAGTTACAGGTGTAGGCATTTTGGGGTGTGTCTCTGCAAGATTTGTTCATCTGCAAATACCCAAAGCTCAGTTAGATTGGATGGAGAGAATCTGTGAAAACCAATTTTAATATTTTTTTTCCACAGACTCTCAATTGGGTTTAAGTCTAAACTTGCACTCTACTGTTCCAACATGTAAATATGCTTTGATCTAAACTATCCCATTGTAGCTTTAACTGTGTTTAGGTTTATTGCCCTTTCCAACAGGCAAATCTCTACTCCAGTCTTCAGTATTTTTTAGTCTCTCACAGGTGTGTTGTTGTTCTTTTAAATGCTCCCATCAGCATTCATCTCTTTCCCTTTCCCTGCTGATAAAGACCTCCCCACAGCGTGAAACTGTGCGGTCAAGGTGATGTGCAGAGTTAGTTGTCTGTCACACATTGCATTTTGCACATAAGTCAAAACTTTAAATTGTGATCTCATCTGTCCAGATCAACACCTCAGCTGTGGATCTCTGCAGCTTGACTTTTTGACTCTTGCATCTTTCAACTTCACAAATATCTTTTTGTTTGTGTATCAACATAACATTTCATTATGATAAATTCAAATTTGTGGTTGAAACCTACAATGTGAAAAAGTTTGATGGGGTATGGATTTTTTTTTTTTAAGAACTAAACTAAACATTATATACTTGGTTGGCTAATGTATTTAAAAACCCTTCAGTTGTGTTGCAATGTGAGGGAACCTTAATGAGCAGACTACAAAAGAGAAAGTTTTACGTATTAAACATGTTCATTAAAATGCCATGTAACATTTCATTGCATCATGTGATGACAGTATGCATCATCTCCTCTGCTTCCCGGATGGCAGATGATTATACTAAATATGTCTGTTGTTGTAATTCCATACTCTCAACCCTCGCCATTAACAAATGCCACACACTGTTGTGCATTAGTTTCTCTCAAAGGTAATATTTAATAATGTATACTGAGAATTGTCAACCTTGTCACTCAAAACAGTCGCTGAGACACTCTGGTACCAGGATGTGTTTTCTTTTCTCTCCTTTGTGTCTGTATGGACTAAGGAAACAAATATCTCACCCTTGTTAGTGCTCAAGGACACTCGATGCAGTGTGACCAGTATTATCAAATTGTTACAAAGACAAACCTTGAGAGCCGCAGGCTACAACTGCCTGGGAAAGTGTTTTGAATTTTTTATGAAGCATACCTGATAAAGAGCAAGTGCCACAGACAGTGTTTTGCAGTTGTTGAGCAAAGATAACTTTACTTGAGGTTCCAGACTGAAAGGAGCATATATAATAGTTTTACTTTAGAATTCATGAATATGTAGATTTTTCTTCCCTAGAAAATAGCTATTTAAATACAGAATTTGAGGGCCTTTAATGCAAACGTTGAAAGCCCAATATATAATCCAACTTTACCTTCGGTATTTTTCATTGTGCCGTGGTATACTGACGTCTCAATTTAAACTATTCCTTGGTATTTCCTTTCATAAGAAAAGTAAAATACAACAAAAAGATCTTTAAAAACATTTTTGTATTCCCCAGGCAAAAAATGAAACATATATCTTCCATTGGTGAAACCTACATGTATGGTCTAGATTGAAAAGGTTTGAACTGCAGCTGAAACCAGTGTTTCCAGAATCACCACACAGAAAATCCAGGACATGGGTTACAATGGTTCAATTCCTTGTGTTAAGCAACTCAAAAAACCAGGACTGCTCAACATCAGAGTCACAGACTTATCTAGGCTAAGGAGAAAAGGGACTCCACTATTCCTCAGTGGTCCAAAGTCTTTTTTTTTTTCAGATTAAATTGATTTAACACCTTTTGGGGAACAAAGGAGTTCCCAAAAGGCATTAGAGCTAACTGGACAAAATTTGCTTAAATGTAATCTTTCTCAAACAAGAACGGCTAAACCTAATTACTCCATGACAAATTTAGTTTCATAAATATATGTAGAAATCATCTTTAATTTATTTTTTCTTAACACTGACAATTGCTCTTCTGACATTTTTTTTTTAGTTATTTTCATTATATTTTTACCCCAATTACTTTTTAGACAGAGGTTCATTTATGAATCTGGAGACATGAAAGAAAGCCTAGTGTATTTATATAGTGGTGTTTATTTTAGATAAACCTATTGGATATATGGCAAATCATGTATTCATTTTACATATAAGGTCTATGCTGGTCAGGGTTGTGATACAGACCCTAAACAGAATACAGCAGAAATAAAGCAAGACTTAAACCAACCCAGAAATCTCCACATCAGTTGCCTCTACAAACACCAGTTTGTTAGAGCGTCACTTTTATTCTGCTTTATACTCTGTGAGTTCTCACAGAGGAGTTTGTTCATTTAACATTTATGGGGTTTTTTCTGAACATTTCACCCCTAAAACGTGGAAAATACATTTATCTGGCTTCTGACTCTATTTTTTAATTTATCCAGAGATAAAACAAGATACTCCAAGTCCCATCTGTAAAAAAAAAAAGATTTATTTTGTATTTTTTTAACAAAATACAGCTAGGATATGGAGCCTCATTTTATCAGATGTTTACATTTCTATTTCCAATAGTAATTAAAACTATGTAAACACAAAATTCCCGAAAGCTTGAGCTGCATTATAAATAATCTAACAACCGGCAGAACTTTCACAGTGATATATGAAAAAAAAAACTGTTTAATCTTTCCCGTTAGAGGAAAAAGGGTTACAAACTGATCCCCCAAAATGAGAGACATTTATATTACCCATAATGCAACTCCACCAAGCACACTTGAGAGATTTGAGGTTTGTTATGCTTGTAGCTATATGCCAGTGTGTAGCCTGGAGCCGCAAGCCTCGAGCAGAGATGAGGAGAGCGCTGCAGCGGTCTGCAGCCGTTTTCTAACTCCATGTTCCCTCTGGAGCAGCACAGAGTCCCAACTTTTTCAGACGTTTCATGCAGTCATGCCCCTACAGACCTGCAACAGACTCTGATGTGTAAAACTGACAAACTATCCCCATAAAACTTGAAGCGCAGTCATGAGCTGAGTTTTCTGTGTTTAGTACCAATGTGAAGAAGAGCAGAGTCCTGAGTTAAAGACTTTCTGGAAATAATTTCACACCATAAAATGCTAATTTGTACGCCACAAGTAGCTAAAGGGCTAGTAAGCAGCATTAGATGATGGAACCAATTAGATATTGCATTGTGGATGAGCATGTCTGCATATGGAACAAACAGTTTAGGCTTAGTTTACATGTTAAAAAATAAAGAAATTATGATCATTTTGTCTCAAAAAACAGAGTTCCTTTTTTTTAATTTAAAGACATACACAATTTTGAACTTAAAACGAGTCAAAACCAAAATAGCTGATAAATTGTTCATTCAAATGCATACGGTTAATGTAATAATGGTTTACTGAGAATGGAGTTGGTTTGAGACAATAAAAGCTCACTTTGATCCACTTTAAACTAGTGATAAAGGATTAATACTAATGCATGGGCCAAGAATGTTATTAACTATAAGTAAAACATTAACTGCTTGTAACCCATTAAGATGCACTCACTTAAAACTCAGAACTTTCCTTTCCTTTCAACCCCTTGACTGTCATCCCACTGTTAGATAATTGTTCTACAACAGTCCTCACAACAGTTAAAGGGTTAAAAATGTTGGTTTATAAAGAACAACCTTTTAATTCTCTGTATGCAATAAAACTGATTCCTTAAGCAAAGGTAAACAGTTTGCACTCTTAGCTTCCCCGCAAATAATGAATGGTTGTAAAGACACAAGTGGCCAGGTAAATAGGCATCATTATGGTGAAAATGCACAGTGGCTCGTCTGAATGGTATAATGCCCCTTTTAGTAGATAAAGAATTAAATAAATCAGTGACTGAAGAGATAAATGATTTTGGTGGATGGGAACAATTCATCTTCACTGCTTCACTGCACTTATTTACCAAATCTTTGCTTTTACAAAAGGGCTGTAACATGGTCTTAACCAAGAAGGACATGTCGATGTGGCTTCTGCTGCAGCTGCGGTCATCAGTCATCTCAGCTGGATTTAAATACTCATGGGACATCTGAAATGTAAAAGGGCAGAAAGCTTATGGGGCCCAGAACCACATCCTTTTTTTTATTTTTTTTTACATATAGCAATGGGATTGAACTTGTTTGTAGTGCAATAAAATAATATAAAATAAAATATTCATTTTATTTTATATTATAAAATAAAATATAATATTTTATAATATTATATTATAAAATATTATATTTTATAATATAATATTATTATATTATATTTTATAATATAATAAAATATAATATATTGCATAATTTTATGCAGTTTATGTTTATGCATAAATTGCATAAACATCAATTTATGCAACAATTAAGCAAACTGCGTTTTTTAAAAACTGGCAAAGATTACGTTTTATTTAATGTGGTTAAAAAGAAGTAGCTTGAAATATTACGTTTTTGCTGTTAAAAAGCCAGCGCTCATATTCCAAGAAACCACGAGCAACAGAAATTGTTCTGTACAGAGAAGCATGACCACACAGGAGCCGAGCAAATTTATCAAGAAACAGCCACAATGACAGATGTAATAAAAAATTGTATTTACCATTCTGAAAATATGACAGTAAAAATTAGGTAGACACCAAAAATGATTATTGTTTGTACTATTTTAAGGATCATGTTATGGTTAAGATTATGTTCCTCACTACAAAACGGTGCCAGATCAACATCTCAGAATAATGGCTGCAACCAGTGACCTTCATGACTGAAGTTTGTCCAGCTGACAACTGAAATAAAAAAAGAAAAGAAAAAAACACAATGCAAGGATCAATTAATTGATCAAATATCTATTGATTACTGTGTCCAAACATTTTTTTTCCCCCAGCAAAAATCATCTGTTTCTTGCAGTTTACCCCCTCCTGCTGACATTACAACTTTAGCATCAGTTCCATATAAACAGATGAGAGTCTGTCTATTGTTTTATTTCAGCTGACCAGGCTTCTTTTTTACAATCATAAATTCTGACCGCCATTTGCTCAGAGACCTGCTCAGAAAAACTGCTGGCTGGAAACAAAGTCCTAGACGTTTTAGCAGATAAATTCCCCTGCACTGTAATGGCACAATTTTAATGCGGACACCAAGTAGGCCTAGAAGAACAATCCACTCAGCTTCAAATTACGCAATGAATAGGAATCTTAGCTTGTGAAACAATGAGAAAGTTTGTCACTTGACACACTTTTATATGTGAGTTTCAAAATGTTATGGAAACATTTTATTTCAGAAACAAATTACATTTTTTTTCTTTTCAAAGCCAAAGGGATTTTAGTTCGGTCAAGTTTGACCTTTTCCATCTGATGATTATTATTGTCTTTTATATAATTCTCACACCAAAAGTGGCATTTTTACACAGGGTTTTAATGAAAGATTGCAGCCTCTGGGGCAAGATGTTCATCAATACTGGCATTTTCCCTAAACGCCCTGAAAAATGGGAAACTCTGAAATAGAATAATGATCAAACTTGCAAGAATAACTAAAAACTGTGGCATTAAACTTTGTTTGAATGAAGTTCACAATGTTCAGAGATACTTGGATCTGTAACAGTTATCTAAGCACATCAGACTTGGAGCAAGAACAGAAAAACCTTTGATTTACTGTGGATCTTATAGCCTGCATGCACTTACCAGGCATTATATTATTATCAGAGAAAGGTATTGTCTATCGGTTATGATGCCTGTTAGTGGGTGGATTACATTAGGTAGCAAGTGAACCATTGTCCACAGAATTGATACATTAAGAGCAGGAAAATGGGCAAGTTTGTGGATTTTAGCAGGAGCAGCACTGTGATGGCTATGTGACTGGGTAAAAACAATGGCAGAGAACTACAGACAGGGTCACAGGCAGTCAAGACTCACTGATGCACATGGGGAACAGAACAATCTGATCTGTCTCAGAGCAACAATTGTTCAGGACTGGTTCCAAGAGAATGCGGAGGAGTTTGATGTGTTGACTTGAACTCTAGATAGTTTCCCAGCTCTTACACTAGTTGAGCTTGGAATGTCCTGGACAAATAACTACTACCCATTGATGTCCAAAATTAAAATGACCAGGATTTGAAGAATCAAGTGAAATAGTGGACGACATCACTTCTTGGGTCAGAACTATTAGCACAATAGTATGGGCAAAAAAATGCTGTTTTGGGACAGTTTGACATACTATTATGCCAGATTGATTCACTGTGCTGTTGTGAGTCTTACATATATCTGTACAGAGCAAGACACAAATATGAGTGAAGATGATAAAAAGCACCAAAAAATAATTCATAAAGAATTTTCTCAATATTAGCAAAAAAGCACCCCAAAAACAATGTAGTTTCAGATCTTAAAATCCCTGTATTTCCGACAGCAAGGCGATTAGAGTGTCAGTTTAGATTCTGGACATTTTCCAAAGAACACAATAAGAGTTTTCAGTCAGATCCATCCTTAGCCTGCAGCCACTGACCCCAACAAACCTAAGTTGCCTTGAGTCCTATGACCAGAATCAAATTACCCTCAAATCACAGACTGATCATATAATGTATCTGGTGTCCATCATTAGAATTGCTTCCAAACATTTCAAAACATTTGTGTAGCACTGGGCCACCAAGAGATGTAATACTTATTGTTTTTCTCTGCAGTTTGACTCAGACTGTCAATTTACAACTCCAGCTTGTGGAGGACGTTTTTCTGTGATAACACAAGCAGCTTATGACTTGGATTGGTAAAGAAACTGCAAGTCTTTGTTTTATACAAAGAAAATATTATTTGTTCTTTTTTTTTCTCTCTTCATGGTTGTATTTCAAATCTAGATAGCAAACTAATCATCTTATTGTGTCAGTGGTTTTCAGTATTGATATGTCTTGTGTGTATTGTTTCAAACTGCTTTGGAAGATTGTTCTTGAGCTTTCAAAGCACGACTCTTTCCTTGATAAAGTCATTTAAGGCTTCACAACAAAGGTTACCATACCATACCATTTCACGGGCTGTGCCCTGAAATGCACATCATGAAGATGTGGCTGGAGCTTCAGGAGGACTTTGGAAGCTGGACGTCTGAACGATGCGCAAGACAAAAAAGAAGCAGACAAGACAAGAAGAAAGAGACAATTAGGTGAGAAGAGGAGACGTAACTGAGAACAAGTGAGATGTTGCTCAGCTATCCAAGAATAGAGTCAGTTTATCAACCTAATCATTTGTGTAAGGAAACGCCTTTGCTGTGTTTGTCGTCAACAATAACTTGTGACACTTTTTCCTTACTCCTCTCTGGAAACCCTTCCAAAAGATTCTTCTAGAACTCCAAACCATTTTCCTTTCCTCTCGGTGTCTTCAAATGACACACAGTTGCAAAACGTACTTATCGTATTTCTAACATTCTAATTTAAAATATAATATGCGTTCAACTAGATGACAGTAAGGTTTGTATTTGTACTAAAAAAAAAAAAAAAAATCCTCGGATGAGTTCACTCTCATACAGACAAGGCAGATTAAAACAAATCCCAACATTAATCTTAATGAAGGTCTGCAAAGGGATTTGATCCAACACTCTCAGGTCAAAGTAGCACATTAACAGTTGGTTTCTGTGAGAGTGCTCACATTTTTTTCATCAGATTTTATTAAAAGTGGAAGTGTGATACAGCTCAGCATTCTTTGCGTGCCGTCTAGCCATCCCTCTGGCCAGTAAAGAAAGTAGAGCAGTTTATTTATTTATTTAATTATTTTGCTATGAACTGCTAAACAGCCAAGTGTCTTGGATATACTTCAAATTTGATCTAAACCATCATAGTGGTCTTGTGAGTTTTTCAATGAAGTAAAAATCACAAGTTTTAGCACAGTGTTATTCTTTAAACCTATAACTTATAAGACAATAAAGACATTCAATTGTTGTTGGTTATTAAGCACAATTAATGTGGAACTATGAGACAAGAATTTAAAACTCATCAGCTGTCACTGATAAATATGTAGAAGATGATAAAGGTAACTCTGCTGCTCCTTCAGGAACTTCTAGCAGAAGTTAAGAAACATGGTAAAAACTTTGAACCCATCTCATTTACAGTGTAGTTTCCTCAAAGTAGGTCAGCGTTGCCACTGGTTGCACTTTAAAGCTGTTTATCGTCATTTAAAAGTTTTAAAGAGAATCTGATTGATTGGATTTCCCTCTGATTGTTTAAGTTCCAATTTGTGATTAAAAACCTGAGAACCGGAACCCAAAAGCACATTCCTGTGTTGAGTGTCTGGGTATCCCTATTGGTCTTTTTTTACTGCATAGCTAGAAATAAGGTTTTGTAAATGCAGCCAAAACCATTACGGGCTGTAATAGGACTTATTACAGCCCGTAATAAGGTTTATTACGGGCTGGATTTTAGTATGTGAGCAAACTGCTGTATTGTTGTGACAGCCCCTGATGTGTGGCATCATGGCCTGTTAACTGTTCTTCAATGAAGGTCTGGGAGATGGAAGGCACTTATGGTCACATGTCCACCTGGACACTACATACGGAGCGCTCGTTCCGTTCATGGCAGACGAGAGCCAGAGGCCAGATCAAGAACCAGGTCCAGAGGCGGAGCTGGAGCCAGACAGCATGGGGCGTGGTGTGGGGACCAGTCTGTGGTCTGATTGGACCAGTTGTGGAGGTGTCGCTTGACCAGATCTGGGAGCCGATGCTGAGATCTGTGGGGTCCAGTCGGTTCATGTCCAAAGAAGATATGCGCATGACGGACGACCAGACAGAGGGGCGCGCACGCCTGTGCAGCGGTTCCTCACCCCTAAACATCATTTTAATAATAAATGCTTCTAATGCCTCTGTAAAAGTATTCTTTGTGTTGTGTCCTCCCAGGTTAAGGTCCTCTGAGCCGGGCTGTAACAATCGTAATAACAGAAACGTGTTATTACGACATGTAATAACACATTGAGGGTTGCAGTATGGAGTTACTGCAACCTTCAGTGGCTGAAATTATATTAGTATTGTTGATATTTAATCACCTGACCTCCCACTGTACTTTTCACTGCATCATTTGACACCATATATTTTTGAAAAAAATAAATAAATAAATAAGTATAACTCCTCTGCAATGAACTGTGTAAAAGCATTTGAGTTTAAATATTTCTAATACAATAGATTTTAAACATATAATGTAAAAATGTATTTAAAGCATTAGAAAGGGGACACATGGATTATAAAATTATTCTTCCTCTACATTTGAACCATTTTTCAGAAGAGACACCCCTGTTGCAACCTTAACAAGATATTCTTTAATGCATGACTGCATCTTTTCTCTAAATGGAATATAAAGTGGTTCCATTTCCTGAACACCCCATTTACTGTTAGTCTAAACAGTCCCGCCTACCAATACCTGGACTTTATGGGTCAACTGCTGATTAACTACTATCATTATTAATGATTCCTCCATCTGAAATATCATTTCAAGACTCTGACAGAGTGCAAACCAGTTTTCAACATGCTATTAAGGAAACTGTCGAAACAGAAACAGACTACTTTCTTGGCTTTTCCAAAGCAAATAGCTTGGCGAGTCATGTTTTGAGGCTAAAATAACTGGGTGAAAGAAAAAGAGACTGCAGGAGTCATTATTTTTCAACCGCTGAATTGGAGCAAAGATATTAAGAATTGGTGTCTAACAGGAGATTAGGACAAAAGCCATCAACCACTTGTCATTTCAAACCTTTTTATATATATATGAAATTCTGTTTTACTTGGTGACTGATGATTAACTTTCACTGTCAGACTGTGTATTCACATTGTGTCTTAGCTTGACAAACACCTCCCTGCGACAGATGCTGCTGGCAACAGTTTAAGTCCAGGATCATTTGTTGAGGCAGATTACTGGATCTAACAAACGTGAATTCCTACATGAAGCCATGTGCCACAAGCTTGACAATCGTTAACTGCTGCCCACAGCGTTTAGTGCATTCAGAAAAGTCTTGCCACATTTAAACGGCCTGCATTTAGCCACATACGTCTGTCCATATGATGGGAGCCATTTGCTGCAATCGCCTAAGGGCTCTCAGTGGAATGCAGCTCTGGCCAGAGCCAACACATGCAGTCAGGAAAAGCAGAGTCAGATCTGTTAATGATTGGCCCACTTTCCAGGACGGGATTTTGAACTGGCCTTGTTGCCCCCATATTTTATTTTTCAATACAGTGTTCATATGGTAAAACCACTCAGGCCTTCTACCAAAAGTGTGGATTAAATGTCTCTGTGAAGCACAGTAGGTAATTGTCCCCATCTCACACACCTCAACTACAAATAGTTGTTCTTTAAATGTGTCTAAGCTGCTGAAGACATTATTACAAATGCAATTAGCGTTGCTTTGCAAATCAAAGCAACGCTTCACATATCATTTGAATGCTTACTGGAGTAACAAAGGTGCACACACGTGAGGAGAGGAAAGCATAAGCAAATCTTCTTTTACAACAGCTGAGACAGAAAACACAGTTTGAAAGAAGTAGAGGTGCTACCACAAAATAACAAAGAAAATCCATTTCCTGCATGAATTCCTTGTGAATGCTGTGAATTGCATTTGCAAGCTGATCTGCAGAAAAGGCTGAACTGAAGCAAGCACACATGTACAAATTAGTAGAACTATTCAACAAACCACATTTTATAAAATAAATGTTTTGAAGATCAATTTAGGAATTTTTGTAAATCTAAAACTGATTTAAACATTATTTTACGAAGATAACTAGACGTGCCTTCCTTCTGACTTAACGTTAAGCCCAAAACGATTCATACCTCATGGGAGATTTTGAATTTGAATCTACCTTTGAATTGATCAGCATATTTCTTTTAACTGCAAAGGATATGTGTCAAAACCTTGCATACATATAAATTACACATCTTCATGTTTGCACTTTAGCTGCTAAATATCTGTGATCTCAATTTTCTGTCATGAGAGTCAAAGATCCATTATTCTGCTAATGTATGATGGACAATGTTTACTATGGCCATGATAAACTATTTCCTCATAAACGATTTTGTCACGGCCTTCTGGTGGCTGTCATTGTGGGATTCCGCCTGCAGACTAAAACAACCATAATTCACTGGGTGTATTTACCTCCTTTGAGAAGTGAAGCTTGACAGATGATAAATGGCCTTTGCTGACAATCATCAACACACACCACCTTATGTTTGCCTTGAGTATAAGTGGTGCCAGGACATTGAAATAAGACTTTGACATATCACACATGTGAAGAAGGACGTATAGAGAGAGCGAAGGAAAAGGAGAACAAAAAAAAGAAGAAGGAATAGATTGTGGGAGTCGCAGCGCTATAAGCAACTGGTTCGTGTCTTTGATATGTATATTGAGTATGTTTGTTTTTGTGTCTGTGTGCAAGCTAACTGTGGAGCATTTTCACACTGTGAATAGATTGATGCTATACATGGAGGCGCAGCAGGGGAGACATACAACTGAAGATGTATTTTTTCTCCTCATTGCTTCTGTGCAACATGGTCTCAAAACATATGATTGCATGACTTAAATGATACTGCAGCAAGGATGATGAATGCTTTTGTCCTTGCAGCATGTGAACCAATTTTTACAAAGTTAATGATATGTAAAAAAAAATACATATATATATATATATATATATATATATATATATATATATATATATATCAGATACCCTGCCGCCAAAAGCGAGCGAGACATCGACTCACTGATCCAC
>NW_015113302.1:333252-344870 GCF_001443285.1 Poecilia latipinna | reverse complement strand
ATTTAGGGTTACTAGAGAAAAGGGGGTTGAATTTAAATACACATTTTAAAAAACCATGAGATATCAAATAAAACCCTAATAAAAATATCTGAGGTATGTCAACGTAGAGAGAAAAACAAAAAATATGACATTTTTTACATGTCACTGTTCTCTTGAAGAAACAGGGCTGTGAGCGCTAATTTTAACCAGAGTTTACGGGACAGCTGCACAATATAACACAAACATTATCACTGTATTAGTGTTGGCAATAATAATATTGCAAAGGTCTGTTTGAAATGCAATATTAGTTTACTGCTGTATAGAGACCAGTCAAAAAGTCAATAAGATATTCAGCATGTTGAATTGAGTTCCCCTGCAGTAAACGATTACACCAATTGTTCAGCTCAAGATGTTCTTTCACCACAGAGTTAAAAGCATCATAATGATAGATAAGAGACAGAGGGCTGAGAAAAATAAACTATTGCAACAATTATCATCACTGCAATATTTCAGCAATATTGTGTTTATTATTTGCATCAGATTTATTGGTAATTTAATTAATGAGATCTCATTTGCTTTTGGTCTTCTTATAGTGAAAAATCTTTTGATTCTTCAGTAAAATCTATTTAGCGATGCTGAATCTCTGAGCTTTCGTGTTAACAGCTTAATAAGTTCCACAGAGATAAACTATTGTGAGGTATGCCGCCTACATGATGAAAAACATTGAAGGAAGATATTATGTTTAAGAACCGTTTCGTGCTTGCTCATTTTGATCAAATTGCGAGGATGTGTTGAGTGAGCATAGCCACTATACAGCAGAACTCTGTGAGCGTATTCCTTTTGCAGTGTGTTTGTAGCTGGCATGAGAGAGGCTGCCTGCAGCTTGTGTGATTGTCTGTGGATATGTGTGGATGTTGGGGGGGGGGAGGATGAGTTGTGAGTGCATGTGTACTTAAACCTCAGGCCATGAAAGAGTGAGCGTTTTTTTGTGTTTGTGTATGTGCTTCATTATATGAACGTCAGTGTGTGTTTTTGTGTGTGTGTGTGTGAAAGCGAGGAAAGAGTGTAGTAGGTGAGTGCAGAAGACAAACCTGTCAGCTTCACAGCTGGTTTCTCTGGCTGCAGGGCTCAGGCCAGACCACGGTGACACTCAGCATCACAGCAGCGCAGCACAGGGCCCCGGGTAAACACACCATCAAATACTGTAGCCATACACACACACGCATGCACGCACACACCTTGGTTGGCTGTCCTCACCCATAAGACCAAGAGACCAGTGAAATACACCACCTGGGTAAGTCATCATATCTTGTCATAGATTTTTTTTTTCTTCTTCTTCTTTTGGCTCAACGGAGGTGTGAACAACATCACAGACCAGATTGCCTGGCAATAGACTGACCATCATGTTGTAAGGAAGGGGCGGGGGAGGTTGAGAAGAACACAGAGTGGAGGAGTGGGGTGGGGGGAAGAATAAGCGAAAAGTATAATGGAAGATGAGAATACATGTCTTAGTGTTCTCTCTGAATGAAGTTGGGTTGTCATTCCGCATCATGTGCCGCAGTGGCTCGTTTGCAGCTATCACCAACACTTTTGACGCATTATTCATGATAAGGGTTGACACGGGCTAATAGCCGGTCCTACCCTGCATCAAGAAGAGATGGTGTTTCTATCCTTTGGTCTCATTTCAGAACTCTTTTCATGGCATGCTCCCGAGTGGAGTGGACTCTCTATGGGGGAGAAGAGCCTGAGGCAGTCCCCACACATCCAGCACTGTCGCACATTTCTATCTAAGCACTGATGGAAGTGATGGCGATTTCTTCGGGGTATTGGGAGGATGCTGGCCCCCTTTTAGCGCTCCGTGCAAGTACAACTTACAAGCAAACGGTGCATTAAGGCAAGACGAAAAGACAACTTAAGGACTGATGTTAAGAGACGTATTTACCTCTATCGTGTTAAGGTGATAATTGTAATTCTACATGGAGCGCAGGTGAATTCGTGTTGCTCTGAATGCTGTTGACATTTTGGGATCGAAAGCCCCAAAGTGAGTCAATTATACAAATAAAGTAAACATGTTGACAGGAGGAATGAAACCATGTTATGACTTGTGCTGTCAAGGGAGGTTCCCACAATAAATGATTCCACCTCAGTAGTTCTGCTCTCAATACTTGTTCACAAAGTCCGCGTGTGTTTGCATGCATGCACTCAATGATCAACTTCAGCTAAATACTAATTACTGAATACTTAGTACGGATGCCCTTTCTATTGGGTCCCTTTGGTATAAACATTCATTATGGCTCTTTTTCCTCCTTTGTAGCTCGATCATCATTATTCCACCGCATCCCCCGAGGAGCGAGACAGAGCCGAGGCCGGGGCCAGGGCCGGACCGGGCTGATGGGGAGGGGGGAGAGAGTAAGCGCTGCAGAACCAGAGCACCAGGACCTGGGAATGCACACAAGTGATATTTGTGTGAGGAGATCAAAAAGCATTTACCTTTAGATGTTTCCCTGACATGAATATTCAACATCCTTATTGAAATCTAATTTGGGTCTCCTTCTCTCAGGGGTCTTTTCATCAGTGCCCGTTGCCTGAGGCCACTGCTGATTGACGGCCAAACTTTAGTAAAGAGCGAGTGAGGGGAAAAAAAGGGGGAAGATCTGGTGGTGTTGGAGATGTGAGCGGTGTGAGGCTGGGGAGAGCTGGAGCAGATGAATGGAGAGGTGCTGAGGCAGTGACACGGGTGGGGTATTTAACCTCCTCATGTGCATGCACAAACAGAATGCTGCAGATTGCTGGGACATGGCGGACACGATAAATAAAACTTTCTTGAGTTAACGCATTTTTTAAAAATTCATTAACACCTTATTTTGTATTTTTGAAACATTTTTTTTTAAAAAGGACTTGTAGAGAGCCCACATGATCAGTGAATGAATTACTAAGGCTACAGACGAAAAAATATAAATATATTGTTAAGTTAATTTCATGCAAAGAAGAATCCATATTCTCCCGTAACTTTACATACTGTTAACTATATAAATTCTACTTATAGTAAATGTGCTAAATTGAGCACCAGGAATCCAAAATCAACATTTATTTTAATGGGCAATTTAATTATTATTATCTGATCCTGAAGAGAAACTAAACAATGTAGAATGAATATATATAGCACAATAAATGCATTGCAATAATTGACGAAACATAAATTAGACTGGCTTTTGAGTCAATCCAAAGATCTTTTGTTTCTCATCATGCACTAAAATTGATATGCATTTCTTAATTCATATTTTGCATCTATCTGAAATTTACACTTGTAATTTAAGTCTATTGCAACCCATCAATAAGCAAATCAGCCAGCACTATTTTCAATAGCCAATTGTAAATTTCTTCGCCAAACTGGCAGCTTCCTCAGAGTGCCGGCCTCTGCTTCGTGTGAAATTCTTGATAATTCTCATTTCATCTCACTAAATCATCTATCTATGGGTTGTCCACTCTGGGTCAGATTGAAAAAAAAAAAAAAGCAAACAATTAAAAGGAATTAGAAATCATTCCAGTTGCCGGGTAAATTAAAAGAGAAAAGGAAGCAGTGTAAAATAAAAATTCAACTTAAAAATGTTTGCTAAATTTTCCAGTGATGTTTTCTATGCCTTCTCCTTGCATTAAGCTTCTGCCATTCACTGCCAAGAGCTGATACACCATGTTGTTTTCTAAAACTATGTTTCTAAGCATTTGTTACTGCACCTGTAAACCACACAACTCTTTTTATTTTGTTAATAAAAATGGGAAACATATCATGTCGGTGCTGCAGGGGAGAGTTTCAAATCGAACTTGTGTCTTTGTTTTTTTTTGTTTTTTTTCTGGCTTAGCAGATATAAAGCTGAAAACCTGCCTGAGCTGTCTGTCTCCTGTTGGGGCTGAGGAAACAGAAGAAAAAAAAAAAAGTTTCCAAATGGTTAACGTAATATAAAAAAAAAGCAGTTTTAGAGTTTGTTGTATGCAGTAAATACTTTAACTGAATTGGGATGCCCCCCTGCCCCCACCAACAATGTCCTCATCTGGCCAATGCAGTGCTCATGGTTTACTCTATTATTACACAGGTGTGGGTCTTGTCCCTTAGGGTTCCATTAAAATGATGCCCCTTTCAATGGTGGCCCCACTTGCTCTTTAGATTTAACACGGGCCATATGTCTGGCAAGAGGCAAACAGCTGAAGGGGCTTTAATTGACAAAAATCAACATATTTGCTTGTGAGTGTGTTTGTGGTGGTGAGTTAAAATAGTGAGTGTGCTCAGGCATCAGGAGATCGCTTTAGGGGTCAATTATCTATCAGAAGTTGGTTTACAGGAAGAGACGAAGACAAGAACAAAAGAGGAAAACAAAGAAAAGACGGTCAACAGAGGCAGTGATAGGGGCTAAAGAGAAAACACCTGAAAGCCGTAGTGAAGAGTGGAAGCTTGAAGCAGACATTGCTGAAAATTACCCTCCGAATAATATTCCAAACTGTTTTGTTCATGACAAAAACACTGCTGTGTGCTGAATATTAACTTCATGTTTTATTTTTCTTTGCAGCAATAATACTCATGACCACAGACAAATCATGCAATATTAGCCATGTCAGCATGCTGATTCCAGCTCAGGGGGTGGGAGGACCAGAAACAAAAGAACATTCCCATCTCTTGATTTCACTTCAGTCAGACCGTAAAAAAAATGCTGAATTACATTCAACACAAGCCAACTCTCTCATGTTCATGTAACAAAGTGTTTTAAAGGGCATATATATATATATATATATATATATATATATATATATATATATATATATATATATATATATATATATATATATATATATATATATATATATATATTTCTTTACAACTTTTTCCTTGTAGCTCACAATAATTGTATTCAATCACTGGAGTTCAGAAAATATTAAAATGAATGAAGCAGAAAAACGCAAGAGCTTGCTGAAAGAAATGATGGTGTTGTGATAGGAACACCGACGTTGCAGTCCAATGTCCACACCAGAAAATGTAGAGACTAACTCTCCATCTGGAATTTTTGATCATACAGGAAAGACTTACATATTGATCAGCAACTGGCATCTTACAGAAATTCAAGCATTCTGCCTGTGTCCATTCTGCCTGTAATTCACCACAGGGAAAAATGATCACTTGACAAAATCTAATTTGACGCAATAAACCCTACATTATGACTGATAGCCACAGGCGTCAGCCCTGCCATTTCTCCAAACTGTGACAAAATACTTTAAATTAAGGAGCCATGCAGGAGCTCGTCATGTCTCACTTTTCTCCACATAATCAGTCTGTGGTTTACTTGAGAGGCTGTCTTTACACCAATTAAACTGTCAAAATGCTGTTCATGGGGCACCATCTATTAAGTCACTTAAACACTTTTTTGTTTTTTTTTTTTTTTTTTTTTTGTCTGCAGCTAGTTTTTCAAAAGATGTTGTTTGGTCCTTAAATGTCAGTTCAGTTTTAGCTAAAGATGCACATATTATGTGGACTTAATACAGAAACAAAACTGTGCTGCTACGGCTAATTTTAAAAAAGCATGTCTGTCCTCGTAAACAACACTTGTAGTTGCCTTGGTGGTCTGGCTATGAACTCTGTTGCATGCTCTTACCTCAGCTTTGGGGTGTTGCTTCTCGTAAATGCAAGATGTTTGGATGTATGATTGTTTTGTTTTTTTCTCAAGAACAAAACGACTTTTCTGTCCGCGGTCATACGAAGTAACAGCTTCAAGATGGTGACATTATTGTGTTGCCTTCCGGTTTTAGTAGCTGTGTCTAAAAAATTTCTCTTCGTTTCATATACCTCCCTCAACCACCATCACCAAAGAAAAAAACTGCAATCCACTTAATAGGCCAATTGTGTTTTATTTCTGTTTTGTACACTTTCCACATTGTTTGAGTTTTTCCAACCCTAAAACAGATTATGTGACGTCTAAAAAGGGGGTGAAATGTTTAAAGTGTTTCCAAGTCAGCTGGGGAAACGTTAGCTTGCTTGCATTCACCATGCAATTAACATGTAAAACCTTTATGTCAGACTTATAAAGCCTGCTTATCTATTACTACAAAGCGATTAATGCTGCTCACACAATGACCAGCCTCTATATTATAAGGTAGTCCTATACAGCAGTTTAGCTTTGCTCTAATTAGCTTTCCGATCAGGGACTGGAGAGACAGCCCCTCCACCTCAGAGGAAGGACATAGGATGAAATGGCAACACAGTGAAATGTCATTAACTTGATGTTAATTACTAATTAATGGGGCTATTTCATTTAAATGTATCTCTAGCTCTCTGCCAGCCCAGCATTTACTAGGTTACTCTAACTAGCCAACAAGTTGGGGGAGGGTTTAATTGCCTCGGTCTTCTAGTCTCCCTCTTCGTGTTTAATTTCTGCTAATTAAATAGTGGGCCACTCATCATGATTATGTCTTATTTTACAACGCCATTTTCTGTCTGAGTGACTGACCATCCCCACCTTTTTTTTTTTTTTTTTTACAAACTGTACATCAAACCCTAAATTTACTTCACCACCCCACTGACTTCTAAATGACTTGTTACTTTCATTCACTTGTGACCTCCCCCCAAACCCCCCTCTCACCCTGCCATTCCCTTCTTCTTTCCTTTTCATTGCCACGCGGCAGCCGCACAAGCCACCCGTCGCCATGGTTACCCAAGCCGTTGGGTCCCATGAGGAGGAGTAGGTTCGGTTGACTAGCGTCTGGCCATTCACACGTGGGTAGTGCCAGCTAGCCAACATGGCACACAGCATCCTGCCATATGGTGCCACCGCATACGTCCCGCAGGCCCGCACTCGGGATTTGGGCGTGTAGTGAGCTGCTAGTGTGAACATGACGGCCCGGCACCAGAACCTGTTCAGCAGCTGATCCGGATTCAATACAGGACTGAAGCAACTTTCAGGTGCTTAGCGCAATAAAATAGTACGGTTTTTTGTTTGTTTGTTTGTTTTGTCACAGAAGTAGTTACATGACATGTTCCTTGACGCAGGAGATATTTTTTTTTAAATAATTTCTGCACACTATAAGGTATTCTTAAAACTTATGATTCATCACTTAAGGGTTTCATTCTAGGAATGTGTTGACGGGTAACATGGACTTTGTCATTGCTTGTACTATGCTGCCTCTCTGTGGAGCTACACAGAAAATACACAGAGACAAAACACGAATGATATAACTAAGAATACTGGAAAATTCCATTTATGCCAACAAACTGCATTTTTATTCAAAACTAAAAACTTTTTTTAAACAGCATATTTTGTTTTAACATATTTCTTATCTTAAGTCTGACTTTTTTTAGGACAGCATGTGAATATGTCACTTAAAATATGCCAAAGTTAATTTCTTGAAAACTGTCAACATATTGACAAAAACATAAAAGATAAAGGTAGCTTTACATAATCCACATCTGAAAAGGCAGGAGGAAATATTTGCTCCACCTGGCTAAAAGCTGGAAAACAAATCAAATTATTCTGTACGGTACTGTCATTTAAGTAAATTAACTTTTTAAATGGAAATCATGAGAGGAGGCATGGTTGAGCAGACATTGAGAGTAAGTATACTTTTTGCAATATGTATGTACATGTATCATCAATGTTTTTATGCCTCAGTGATTAGTAGACAAATATAGGACAGAAAAAGCAAGAGGGCCAATGATGAAATGGGAATTTTTTTTTTTTTTTACTTTGAGAAAATATAAATCTTAAAGATTTTTGTGAGAATTGCTCACAAATCATGAGTCAAAAGAAAAGCTGCATGTGGCCTGACTTAAACAATGGATGAAAAGAATAATTTTCACAGCTTACACATGGATTAGAGCCAAAAGGCTTAGAAAAATAAATACATCTCTTCAGAAAGCCTGAACTACTGTTTAAGACTGTATTAAAATTACAATGGCTTTTGGCAAGCAATATATGACGCAATCTATGGAGAATCAACATTTTTATTTAGTGAAACTCTGAACTAAGCCGACACACAGAGAGGACAGTTTTAAACTTGTGGTTCATCAGTTTATGTCAATAGGAAACTAAATTAATTCTGAAAATACACAGAAAAAAAGAAAACACTTTCTGCAATTGTGTATTTTTTTTTATCTAAATAGCAAAACATAATTTAATGAAATGCAGTGAACATTTCCAAAACTAAATTAGCACTAGAAGATGCAAAAAAAGAAACAAAAAACACCTGCCATTGCTTTGTATTCACATAAACAACTCGCACAAAAACATAACAACAAAGTTCCTACAACTTTATTAACAACCAAAACTCCAAATCCTTTGTTGCTTAAATGAGGCACAAAATAATAAATGCATAAAAAGTAAATGAGCATAATGCATTTCACATGAAAACTGTGTTCTGAAGGCCACCGCTTTAACACTTAGACTTAGCTGGTATTTGTTGATATATCCGTAATTGCCTTTTTTTGTTGTTGTTGTTAAATCTGTAGCCTTAATAAATCCCTTCAACCCTTTTATCTGCGGTAATTTTCATTATGTGAAGTGTAGAAAACAAACACTGGTCCAATGAGACAATGAAGAAATAATCCAGGTTCCCCACTCCCACTGTGATCATTTACAGTTTAAGATTTCAGTAACAAAGTGGGAAATTAAAATCTGGATATCTTTCTGATAAACATGTGTGCCAGACATAAAAACATTTATTTTTAGAGGAAGAACAAGATAAGATTAGCACACACACACTCACACACAATATCAGGTCTCATCTTTTCCATTTGTCCTTTCATATTTTTTTTCCCTCTTTCACATTAATTTCTCTTCAAAGAAAAAATATTTCAAAACCATATAAATATGAAATTGCTCAAAAATAATTTAATGAGATTTTATTAGACGCTGTAACATAGAAAAAAATAATAATTTACTATTAACCTTTGGTCTCACAAATTGCATTACTGTATTTAATACATCTATCAGAGAGAAAGCACTCAGCTAAAGCTAAGCCCTAAAGCTTTCTGACCCCCATTGAAAACTAATAGGACGAGCCTGTAACTGCAAACACAAGGTCCGCTGAAGGTAAATTGTACACAACATTAAGGGTGTCCGCCAGAGTCATTAGCGGGCGCTTAATGAGATGTCACTAGGATATTTATCTCAGTGATAAGTTTATGGGGCTTTCGAGTAAAATGCTCCAGGTATAGTTCGGACTCTCCTTGGGTCACCTACAAGGTAAGAAGAAGTCCAGCTTTGTCTGTCACAGCCAGACAGCACCTCAAGCTAACACCTCCACCACTGAGTTCCCTCTGCAGTACCCAGCACTTAGCAACAGCTTTCACAAAACAATCTCTGCAGCTTTTCCACTTCCGATGTGGCCTGTAATGCATTACAAATGTAAACAGTTTCCTCTCAAATGTTTAACCACTTCACCAGCTGTAACCTGGACGTAGTGCAAGTATACTCTCCTACATTTTTTTCTGAACGGACAGGGCTCCCCTCCTTCTGAACCCCAATTAGAGTTTCTCAGTAACAATGCTCTGCTGTGTGCTTTTCAGTAGCCTTAAAGACCTCTAGTAAACGCAGAGATAAACAACCATTTCTCCCGTCTCAACTGTGCAAGATGCCACTCATCATCTATTGGATAATAATCCAATGTGGATAATCTGCCTATAGATTAACCACAGTAACATTTTAATAGGGAATAACGCACTCGTTCCATCAACGACTTAGATGTGGATGCTATGGTGGCGGACCCTGCCGGAGTCGATGTCGACTCTGCGAGCCTCGGCAAATGCCAGGAAGGTGAAGAGGCCCATCAGGTTGACTGTGGTGATGAGGGCAAACACTGATGCCCACGAGCCTGTGGCCTCAATGAGATACCCCGAGAAGTACACCATCAGGACTCCTGCACAGAACGAGAACAGTTACCATTCGGTCAGCTAAAAAGTCTGGCTTGAATCCAAGTTCAAGTCAGACTTTTCATGTTACTATTTGTACATTTTGAAAACTACACCCATCTCTTTCTGCTTTACAATTATGCACTACTGTGAGTGCAAAATTGCAAAATCTCAACAGAATACACTGAATGAATGGTTGTAGCATGACAAAATATGGGAAAGTCCAGCAGATACACTTTTACTAGGCTCTGTACATGAAGAAAAATGTCACAGGACTATTTGTCTTTACAGACACCGGGCTGTCATTCTCTGCTGACTGTTTGATTCACTGGCTTTAATATGCTCTCTTGATGAAATATGCATGGATCATGGGAGCCAGCAAACCTGACAGCCACACATCATCGCAAACTTTGAATTTAGTAAAAGGGAACCAGTTATCATTTATGGAGTTCCAGCTTCTACTGCTTAAATATTTATCATAAAGAGATTTCTTAACTAAAGAGAAACTCACCTGAGAATGCCCCGCATGTATTCATGATTCCTGTAGAGGTGGACACAACTATTAACATTTATACTATAAAAAAAAACATTAATATTTAGAGTTAAAGCTCTTTTCATTAAAACTCTGAATGTTTTACTCACCAAATAGAGCTCCGGCACAAGAAGGAGCGAGATCTTGAACATTTAAAGAAACCCCGCTGTAAGAGAAATGTTTTGTTTTTTAACATCAGTCCAAGAAATGTAAAAAAAAAAAGAAAAATGCTTTGATTTTGCCAATGAGAGGAGATAATTATATTATTATTCAATCTTCCAAGTACACAGTCAATAAGGGATGAGGCAGTAAAATGTTTGAGTATTATTAATGTCTATTCAGAGAACTAATGTTAAATGACAACATTTTTCAATTTCAGGTAAACAGCTTTGAAACTTGCTATTCTATTTCCTTGCTTTCCTCCGAATCAGCAGTGAAATAATTTACGTCAGGAAAAACAGATTTTCTCATATACAGGCTTTAGAGTTCAACAACGTACCCTGGTGCTCACAAATCGTGTCAGAGAACGGCGAACTCACACTAGTCACTCAAAGGTGTTTTAATCTGCATGTAATAATGTGCTCAATATGAATTATTCATGTAATTTTTGATATTGTTAACTAAAACAACAGCCGGATTACATAAGGTTAGAAATGCTCATTGCCTGTTTCAGCAGGTAGGTACATTTTGAACAGAAGAGCTTGAAATGAAATTTAAAAGTGCATGCCAAACAGGAGCTGAGAACTGCCAAAATTACCTCTGCTAAGCTGTGCACCAACCACATCATTCTGTACTTTAAACTGAAAACATAAGTTTAAAAAAAAAAATTGCCATGAGAGACACGAGATATTGCATGTTTTGTGGTGGGATAAGAGGAAATAAGTAAAATATTCAAAGTACAAAAACACAGGACTGCAAGGCAGAATGACAGGCATTGTGGGATAACGTGTGAGCCAGTACCTGTGACTGAATGTAGTGAGACCCATGGTGGCCGACACAAAAGCTACAGCCCAGGAGAACGTGGTATTACCACACAGCAGGACCGTGAACACACTGGACACACCCATAGAGAAAAACTAACAAGAGGAGGAGACAAAAAAAAACACACACACAGTTTGCTATATGCAAGAGAGACACTATTAAGAAGAAAAAGGAAATAGACTAATAAAATTCTGACTTCAGTGATTCTTGAGAATAGGGACAAAATGGGTTTTAATTTTC
>NW_015113302.1:309215-328764 GCF_001443285.1 Poecilia latipinna | reverse complement strand
TATATTTTGTGTATGTTTTATTCAAATTTTGTGCTTTATCCACAGGACCTGTTTTGTCCCTATTCTCAAGAATCACTGACTTAACACAGAGGTAGACTAAGAGTCTGCAACCAATTTAATCTAAACAGCCAATTTGCTTCTAACCCATAGAAAATGTTCAGAGCTACTTTGGTATGTTAGTCTGACAAACATGTCTTACATATTTCCAAAAAGAGCAGAAAAAAATAACTTCTATTAAAATCTCTACTAGATAGAAATTAAACAATAAACCACAAAGGCCTGTGTCTGTTTTTCCCACATTTGCTGATAACTACTAATATTAGTTTCATTCTGGCGCAGAAATTCAAGACACTTCAGCCAACGAGCAGAGAAGGAACCTGCTAAAACTACACGAGCCATGACTGACGTTCAACGCTGAGTTTCATCTCAACATTATAAATATAATCCAGCGATCCACTGCAGGAAGGATGGAGAGCCTTTGGCTGCAGAAGAAGATTAAGAAGGCAATTCCAAATATTGTACCTGCATTAACTTCCTTACTGAGGCGGTGTCGAAACCTGAAGAGATAAAGAGAGGAATAAGTACCTGCTTTTTCAAAAACAAATAATACCCTTATGATATGCATTCCTCAGGTTGCATACCTTGACAAATAAGATGGTCAGACAGGCAGCCACTAAACAGAGACGACGGTATGGCTACCAACCAAGGAATGACATTGAACACCCAACCCTGTAGAGACATTACACATCCAAGCTTAGCAAGTGCATGATAGTAATCCACCAGATTTTTGACTTCAAATATAGCTAAAAGAAAACAGCAATCTTTAGATTCAGCTGCTTGATATTTGCAGCTGTTGCATCTGCTTTACTCAAATTCATTTCGCACTGAAACAAAGGTCAGGGGTTGGACTGGAAGAAGAATGAGAGGATGATGCCGTTACCTTGGCGTCAGGGAAGGTGTCCTTGAAGAAGGTTGGCAGCCAGGATAGAAGGGTGAAGAAAGTGCTTGCTGTGCAAAGGTGTGTTACTATCACAGCACTAATTAGGGGGAGAAAAAGACAGAAATATAGGAGCAATTTAGTTCTAGCTTTTTCAAGTACTGTTTGGCAATCTTTGCAGAGACAATGTTGAACAAATTTAACTCAAGGTCTAACTAAACAGCGATCCACTGCGATCCTCGCTACACAACGTATCAACACAGAAAAGGAGGTTAAAGTCAACCGACTGTAGATCATTGTTTCAGGATCACACCCAGTGAATTCTCACAGGTTCCTCTTCAGATAATAATGAGTGTATATGCAAATAAAACCAAACAACAGTTATCTGTCAGTAAAACAGGATATCAGTTGGATTAAATTATGCATTTCTGTGCTGACTGACAGGACAGACTGTAAGAAATAAATTAATTTAATTTAAAAATAAAAACATCAACACTTAAAAAAACATCTTCATATTTTAAAATCCATGTCAAAAGGAACATGCAGTCCATCATCACCAACAATCTGAGACTTTAGTCTTTGATAGTTATTTTTATCCTCTTGGAAAATGTTAGATATTTCTCTAGTAGCTCAAAAGTGCCTGTGTGGTCTAGTGCCAAAATACATTTCTGACATGTTAGAACCATATGAAGCAGCTCAGACTCTGAGAACATCAGGTAATTGCCTCCCTCTGGTGCCCGGAGTCAGAACGATACACAGCAAGGCTGTGTTTTAGTGTTATGCTCTTAAAATCTGTAACGTGTCTTCCTGAAAATTAAGCACCAGATACTCCCCAGAAAACATTCTGCATTATGTGCTATCTCAGTGTAGAAATGTCTGTGTGGAAAACTAGACAAACACAAATGGTTGAACACTTTAAAATGTGTCTCCAGGAAGCTATGAACCATGTCTGACTTTCTCCAGCACCCCGGCATCAGAGTCTCTTTGAAACAATGCTATTGCCTCCGAATTAGGCTCTCTGGGAAGAAGGACATTTCAAAGTTTTAATGTCTCAACTTTTTCTGTTGACATAGAAGCCTGAATAAGATTAACTTAATTTGACAAAATGCTACAACTTGGGTTTATATCCTTTGCAATTACGTAAAACTCAAAATAAATTGTGGTTTTAAGTTTTTGTGGTGTTGGAATTGAGGCTGGACTTTGATGCAAGCTTTGGAAGTTAGCGTAGCTGCAGAATACACAACACAAATACATTTCTGTTCTTCGCAGACACACAGGCTGCACTGTTGTCTTACCAGACTGCAGGTTGCTTGAGGAGTCGTGCCCAATGCCTTTTATTAAGTTTCGACTGGGTCCCACCATTACCCAGGGACTCAAGTGTAATTATAGGGCCTGCACACACACACACACAGACACACGAGCAGACAAAAATTCATACATTTCAATTACACATAAAAAAAGGAACATGATAAAAGCATAAAACTACAGCAGTGGTGCTTCTGATGCAGCTAAAGCTTCTCTTACCTTCTCCTTTAAGCAGGTATTTCCACATGCAGTAAGCCCAGAGGACTGACAGGAGACCAGACGCATAAAAAACGCTCTCCCAGCCATACAGATCCAGCATGAGAGAACCAACACCTCCAATCACAAGAGTGCTTTAAAAAAAGAGAACAGAGAGGGGACCAAGTCAAAACAAAAACATCCTTGTAACTCGATGTCCATGCACAGCATGACCAGAGCTGACACAGTCGCAGGGTGTATACATCTGGTGGATGTGAATGGATCAGATGAGTTTGACAAATGGCTCTTGAAACATAACTTTTTGGTTCACACCAATCTAATTTACTCTTTTCAGGAAGGCGTTTTTCCAAAGAAATACTGATGGTTTTCCAACAAATTTTCATTCCGTGCCAAACATTTGACTCACCCCAGGTAGGAGCCACTCCCCACGGTGCTCATGAGGAAGCCTCGCTCACTCTCAACCACCTTCTGTGAGCACAGGCTTGCCAGGGAAGGATAATGAACTCCTAAAGTCAATACACAGACAAAAAGAAACGGGAAGGAGGATTCACCTTTAGGAAAAACCACGAAAAACAACTTAGCTGAGACAAAAAGCTTGAGCTTAAAACTGCTTAAGGTGTCTATTACTACATTTGATTTCTATAACATTTTATAGCAATGCTGTGCTGTCAAATAACTCTAAATAAACTCTTAATGCTATGCTGGGCAGAGTAAACATGCTGCAATTTATTGCCTCCACAATCAAGTAACCTGCTGTATGATGGTTCAATAAACATAACAGTCACTTCCCTTTAGCTGAAATAAGATATTTGCATACACTACATAAAATAACACACCCATTTTTCTTCACTGTGTAGTAATAAATTAAACTACATTTTTTTCTGTTTTAGGATATTTAGAATTACTGAAGTCTAGTAGTAATTCTAGTCAAGTACAAGACTAGAAAAAACTTGTGAAGACACTACTGATTCTGCTAATAATCTAAAAAAGTTTTTTTTTTTTCTCAGCAATAATAAGCAATACTAAGTACATAAAACAGTAAACGTTTATTCTGATTTAACGTCAGACAGCAAGAAAAAAGGTTATCTGCCTTCCTATACAGCATGGGAAAATATCTGGTTTAACTGTAGTAAAAAAAAAAAAAATACAAATACAAAGCAATAGGACGTGGATGAAGCACTTCTCACAAAGATCTGTACTGTTCTGCTGTGATTGCAATTAAAATTGTCAAAGGGTTTCAAACTCATCAAGCCACGTCTGTGTTATTGTGACAGAGATAAGTCCTCTCATGGTCTGGATCTTTAACCACGCTGACTAATTCTGGAGCGATGAGTCATCTCACGCTGCTTGCCAGTCTCACCTTGTAACAGGCCCATGAGGAAGCGGGCCAGCGTCATGGAGAAGATTGGCTGGGAGCAAAGGTGGGCGAGGATCGGAGTGAAAGCTGTCATGGACCCCCAGGCTGCTGCTGACAGCAGGAGGACCTTCTCACCTCCCACACTAGAGAGACACAGAGAGAAGGAGATAAAGACATATATATTTAGAAACAGTTGTTTATTTGTGATTTCAAACACTTGTAACTGGCATAACCTGTAACACTACATTTTTTGTTCGTGAATGTCCCTGAGACGTCGTGTTCTTTAGGGACTGGCCTTTAAAAATATCTGTGACTGACCCAGAATTTTACATGTCTCCCAACCTGGCTTGTTCTCTCTTGTAATACAAGTGTTATGTTTCAGCAAAAAGATAATATTAGAAAAATATTAGTTTACTGACCTCTGAATACATTTTGGTAACAAGTAATTAGGACATGAGGTTTTTATGGTTCAACAGTAAGCAAAGATAATCCATCATGTTGACATACATTGCTAAACTAGTCTCTTAACAACATGTTATTTCAAATCAGTTCATGATGACAACACTCTTCAGTGTGGATGCTGCTTTAAGTGTATACAATTGAAGTCAGAGGAAGAGGAACAGAAGTACATAAATGGCTATTTAGCAGATAAATGTTTTCTACCACAACTTGAGATATGTCTGTATTTCCTTCAAGCTGTGCCAGAGAAAGAGAGAGTAGAACCTAAAAACACCTAATGAGAAGTTGAACAGGAAATGTTGAAAGTGAAAATGTGGTCAGCCCTTTTGAAATCTTTAAATTAAGGTAAGTGTTCACATTCTCTGGCAAAGAAGCAAGCAAAATGCATAGAAAAACAGAATTCTCCAATAGCCTTAAGAATAAAGATGGTACACAAAAAAAAGGGATTGGACTTGGAAACAAAATATGAATAAATGACATTAATACAAGACTGTCGGCAACAGTGGATCTATCATTAAAATGTACACTGTAAGTTTTGGATTCTTGCACCTTACACATGCCATCTCTGGGTGCTCCTGTTTCGTAATAACCCTGTTTGCAACTCCCTAACCTGATAATGTAGACAAAGAATCTAACTAATTCAGCGCATTATCTCCCAGGCTAAGTAAACACTGCTGCACTTGTTTGCATCACCTCTACAGAGTGGTTGACCACAGTCTGCAATGTTTCACAATACTCCAAAGACCAGCAGAAAGCTGAGAAGAGTCTAACGTTTTACCTCTAAAAATGTATATACATAAGTAGAATAAGTGTCATTTCTAAAGAGGATTAGAAGTCGGCCCTCTAGTTTATCCTGAGCAATGACTAAGTTTATGCTGCCACAGGCTCGCTGGTTGCTGGAAAGGATATCCTAACCACTCTTCCTCGCCCTGCTATTTTCTCCTATGCCTGTTCATATTTGCCATTTTTCAATACTGTAAGGATACATATTGTTTTCTCTGCACATAAAGGAAACCTGGCTCAATCCTTTATTGTTTAGCTGTGTATCCTTCCTAGACAGAGCCATTGCTGACAAAAAAAACAGCTTTCTTTCAGAATGATTCCAACTGCCTCTGTCACCATGCGTCTGTGTTTAGTTTTATCTAATCTCTAGACAAGACATTGCTGACATTAACTATTTTTTCTGACTTTGATTTTCTTTGGAGTACTTCTTGCTTAATGATTCCTTAATTTACAATGGCTTTTCCCAGGAAGAAGACATGGAGCGCTTCCGTTAACTATGTACACTGTCTCTCGTTTACTGTCCTTCAGGAAGCAATCCTTGCCCAGGGAGTCTGTGTCTTATTTGTTTCCTTCCTGTACTCTAAACTTGTTGCAAGTAACGGCAAATGTAGGCTCATACTTGCTCTACCGGAGGTTTCTTGATTTTAAAAGCGAAGTGGTACTTGCCCACTGTTGATTCAATTCAGTTCAGTTTATTTACTTCAGAACATGTGATCTCAAAGCACTTTTAAATCCTATCATACATGCATTTCAACTGATACTACTTATTAAACAATGTAGTAAAGTCCTGTTTATTATTCAAATAGGTTAAAACTATTTTGTATGCAAGGAAAACCCAGCAGAAATCCGTGCTACATTAAATAAACCAAAATAAGTTGAAGGACATGCGCTTACCGGTCACTGACGTAACCGCCGAACACCTGGGTGAAGCAGTATCCCCAGAAGAAGCTGCCTAGCACCATGCCGGACTCTCTCTTGGTCCAGTTGAACTTCTCCGCCATGCTAACGGCACAGATGGGCATCGCCACACGGGCGCAGTAAAGGAGGCATGTTCCCAGAAGCAGCACCACTGTCCATATCCTCGCCACTGGCCTGTGAAAAATGGAGGACACAGACTAAATTGAATGGACTCTAAAAGACTCGCAGGGAAACACTGGACTTAAAAAGAATTAGGAGGAGATGTGTTATCAGAGACAGGAAGTTTGTGAAGGCCCCTCTAGAGAACCAAAAGGAGTTGAAGTGATTTAAAGAGAACTTGTTTACACATCCTAAAAGTAGAAAACCAAACAAACTTTCATCTCAGTAAATCACTATATCACTGAGGTGTTAGCCAAGCACTGCTGGAAAATGAAACCAGCATTTCCATAAAGCTTGTCAGCAGAGGGAAGCACAAAGTGCTCTAAAATGTCTTTTCCAACAGCCTTGTTGACTTCTGTCCTGATAAAATACAGTTTACCAACACTAGCAGATGAAATGGCTCCCTAAATTATAGCTGACTGTGGAAACTTCACACTGGGTCCAAACAACTTTGATTTTATGTCTCTCGTTTCTTCCTCTGGGACTTTAGTTTCCAAGTGAGCTGCCAAATTTGCTTTCCTCTGAGAAGAGGATTGAGCAAAAGTTCAGTACTTTTTTTGCTCTCCTAATCACAGGTAGGATGCTTCTGATGTCGGCTCTGGTTGAGGAGTGGCCTGGCACGATGAATGCAATGGTTGCAACCTGAACAAGTTTGTGTGTGATGCCTGTTGAACTACAGATTCCGGTTGCACTCCACCCCTTGTAAATCATCCAAAAAAACATTAAATCAGATCTGTTTCTTAATTCTGCCATTCCTGTCTTGGTGGCACCTTTTCCTAACATACTTTTTCCTTCCACTCAACTTTCTCATTATATGTCTAGATATAGCATTCTCTTATTCACCAGTAACCTTTTTATGCTTTACCCTCCTTTTGAAGGATCACATTGTCTGCTGAAAATAAACGAGAAATACACACTTAAAATAAAACTCTCTGTGAATAATGGATTTTTCATAATATCTAAGTTTCACTTAATGTGATTTGACAACTGAAAAAATAATTATTTTAATCTAAATATAAAAATACTAACAGATTACAAAGACGGGCAAAGAAAAGAAAAAAAAGAATGGACTATGTTGTCTTTAAAGTATCGATGTTGACTCGAATTAGAAGTGACTGCTCCCTCATGGGAACCCCAGCACCCTGCTGAGTTGCTACGTGGTGACGTCAAGCCCTCTTCACAGTTGAATAAATGTCTCTGCAAGTGTTTGAAATGTTACCTCGGCCAGTTGGAGTGCGCGTCAGGCCGCTTCTTGTGACATCCAGGTGCTCCGATCTTGTCAGGCGGGACGTTCTCCTTGTGACAGACCAAATCTGGACTAGAGCTCTTGCCATGTTTTTGAATAACTGCCATTCAACGCGAGGTGACGGCAGACTCTTGTCAAAGGCTCCTGCTGTTCACTTTCCCCCTATTTTCGATCTGTCAGTGAGAAAAAAAAGAAGAAAAAAAAACCCCAACAACGTGTAGAGGTGGAAGGAGGGGGTGGTAGTATTGACGCGGTCACATTCACAAGGTTTCGATGTTTGAGTCTATTGCCAAGTCGCGGAACTAAAGCTAGAGGAGGGAGTGTGTTGCTCCTGATGCCCTGGGAAGAATAATCCACGTGTCACTTTTTCTCTTCAGCCTCCTCCTCCTGCTGCTTCAGCCTGTGAGGCTCGCAGTTCTCCGCGCGGTCGATAGGGTTAATCAGGAAGTGATTCAGATGTTAGGCTTTTTTTTTCCTGCTCAGCCAGTCCTTTCTTCTTCCGCTACAGTTTCATGTGATACCGTGCATAAGTGTTTCAGCCTTCTGTGGCCTCTCTAAACGTGACGTTGCAGTAAAACAAAAACACTCCCCTCCCCGCGCTGTGCTGTCCCGTCCACATCGCAGCGACGGGGCAGCTGATGAGGCGTTTTCGGGCTGTAGGGCTCAAAGATGCGCAGCGTAATACGTTTTTTTTACCCCTATCTGAAATACATGGAGATTGTTTAGAAAATCCTTTTTTTTTTTTTTTAGTTCAACTAAAAAAATAGTATTGTAAGTCTCAATACGAATATATAGTTAGTTTAATTACAAAATTCGATGTCTTTTGAGGATTTCATGTAATAGACCAACACATAATTGTGAAATCGGAGGAATATATTAAAATAGCTTTCAGTCTTTTCTCAGATATTTTTCTTTCCCCTGCACCGTTTTTGTTTCGTATTGTCGCGTAAGAAAATTCAACAAAGATTGCTGTGGAAACGTCACAAAAGTCACGAGTCACCGAACACTTAATTATTTACAATACGATATTAAGTATAACTGAACTTTTGGCATGTAAGGCAAGGACAATGAGTAAAACATACTTCCTACCTCATAAAAATAATTAAGAAGCGGCATAAACACTCCATTCTGTTATCTTTAAAATAGATCAGACTTTCACAGCTCAGTTTGGCTTGTCTGGTTCAGGATCTTATGGACAAATTACAACTAATGAGAGGTACTTGCTCTACTTAATAACTAGGAATTAAAAGCTGAGAAAAAAAAACCTGTCAGTTTTACAGCTGTACAAGATATGAATACCAAACTACTTCATGTGAAACTGGTTATATTCAGATTAGATTTAATTATTTGCCTGCAATATTTTTCTTTTCTAAAGTGATCTATAAAAAATAACATGAAATTTCCATGAACAGAAGCACAAGTTTCATGTGACTTGTCGTGTAGGATAAATCAACTTTTATTGCAAAATAATATACCAGGGAAAAAAAGCACATCAGAATTTAGCCAAGTCGCTACAAATGTAAATCACTCGTACGTAATAGTCTAATAGTGTCTCCATGTTTGCAAGTGTATTTACCCATTCACATCTTTGAACATCATGTTACTCAAGCTTATAGTCACAGTATGCTGTAGATTGTTTAATACTCCAGTAATCTTATCAAATTATTACCATAACCTTGCGGGTTTTATTTACGATTGTGTATCTATCACAACCTTTACAGAGTGTGTAAATAAAACATTATGATTCTTAAATTAAATTTAACTTTCAGCCACAGTGACCTTAAACACCCCAAGTAATGCATATTGACTATTTTCACCACATGTAAGTACCAGATGGAAGTCCACCGGTTGAAATGTGTTTCCTGAAAGAAGGTTTTTATTTTAAGAATTGCACATTGAGCCAGCAGTTTTTCCTGATGAAACCCTGCATCCTTGAAGTGGGCACACACACACACAGACCATCAGCCTAATTTAGGCTTTATTTACAACCTCCCCTGCCAACAACATTCCCTGCCAACAGACAGAAAAACTAGAGTAAATAAAACATTTTAGCTTTACATAGACAAATATGTAAATTATAATACCAAATAAAGTAAATGGTTTGGTTGTTATAGAGTAAGAAGTAACCTTAAATTACAATCAGTCCAGTTCAGAATTAACAAAGTATCAAAAGGCAACCCTTACAAAAAAAAGAAAAGGTTGTACTCTAACTGATTCAGCTTCCTGGGTTATAAATAGATAAGGAAATGTGTCCGTTCTGTAACATGTTATTTATTTAATCTGAGTCTTTATTTGGGGTCTTCGATCGTTCCCTTGCTCAGGTCGGTCATTTTGGGATACTTAATTTTCTTTTGGTCGAGTTCGTTCTGAGCCCAGAGCAGTAGCTTCAGTAGCTTGGCCAGCTTTGGAGTAGATTCTCTGTTTTCATAGTCTAGTACACACTGATTAACCTCACTCCAGACCTGGGAGAGAAAGTAAGACATATATTAATGCTTTTATACAAATAGTCTTAAACTGGTGAAGGCTAAACTCAAAATAAAAACTTCACAAAACAGTGAATATTAATCTCATATAAAGAAAACATGAGGACA
Organism: Poecilia latipinna; assembly: GCF_001443285.1. NCBI lineage: Eukaryota > Metazoa > Chordata > Actinopteri > Cyprinodontiformes > Poeciliidae > Poecilia > Poecilia latipinna. The sequence continues at coordinate 318,793 of NW_015113302.1, read as the reverse complement.
AAAACAATTTCTAATATTAAGCATATAGAATCATTATATAAACTGTTCTGATTGGAGATTTTGTTAATACTTGGACAAACCACAAATTATCTGACTATTGTTTTAATGGTTATACTGCAAATAATCTTTAATGTTTTATAATGTGCATTCCTATACAATAATTTTGCACATTTGTTTTGAGCAGCTGCTGTCTTGGCCTTAATATAAGATAACCTGATAATAAAAAATTATTATTATTTATACAAGAATACAAAATGGACTTTTAGAGATCTTTCTTTTTTGTTATTTTCATGCCATGTTATCATAACTTTTATGTTTTTAACTCTACTGAACTGTTGTCCAATTTTTTTTTTTTTTTACTGATTCCAGCAGGAAAATTACAGGGTAAATGAGACCCAAAACACAGAATAAACCAACTTACTGAACTAAAGATGCCAATTTAATCACAGAAAATGTTATTCTAAATGTGTGTTGACTCTACCTTTTGCCGCTGCATTATATTGAGCAGATCTCCAAAGGGAGACTCTTCAGGGTTGTCAAACGCCAACAGAGCCAGTGTCCTCTCCATTTCAGTCAGACACTCTCGGCTCTCCTCTCCTTGCTCTGCTAACTGCGACTGGGCAAATTCAAGGGCAGCCTCTGTCTCCCTCAGACGAATCAGCTCAATAAGATGCTGCTGCTGCATATTGCAAAACAGACAGGTGCAAATTATTGAATAAAAAATACAACAGAGAAATAAAAGAAAATAAAGTTAAGCTGACCACTTTGTGTTTTACAGTACCTGTAAGTGAAAGTACAGGTAACGGTTTGTATCCAGCAGTTCTGGGTGCAGACTATTGATAAGCGCAATGGCATCCTGAATCTGTCCTTTTAATATCAACTCCCTGATCTTAATCCGTTCATCTAAGGAGTCCAGGTCCACACTGGGCTCTATTCCAGACTCCATCCTGAACTTTTCTGCTGCCTCTTTGAATCCCTCTGTAAAACATAAAATTAGGTTATTTTTTATTCTAAAGCAAACAGCTGTTTACGTGAGCCTGACGATGTCGGTACGTTACCTGTAACCAAGTAGTTCATTATCAGCCTATTCATATCAGCTCTCTGAATGTGGACATTGTTAAGTTTATCCATCCACTCTTCCTTTGTTATGTCCTCCGGCTTCTCTGCATAACTCATTATGATGATAAGATCCTACAAGAGGATAAGGAGGCCGTGTTAACAGCAAACAAGATGATTTCATATATTAAACACTTAGGATAATGCACAGCTAGCTAGCTATTCTAGCAGAAATATGAAACCGGAAACTGAAAATAACAACTGTTACGGCCTTCGGTGAAAAACACAACACTGAAGCCTGGCTTCCATCAACACGGATCAAAACACAGAACATGTCGGTCTCCAGATGAAGATATTTTTCTCTACGTAAGACCTAAACAAGTCGTATGGTGCTTAATTTGACCTGTGTTCCTTATCTTACCACATACTTCCAATATAACGTATAAGTTATTCTTCACAATACCTGAAATTTTGTTGCTACTTCCCAACAGTAGCTAGCTAGCTAACGAAGGATGAGCCGCTTCTTCTTCTTCGCTTAGGTTTTTTTTTTTTTTTGGCGGTTGGCAAAAACATTAGGTGTGCATTACCGCCACCAACTGGTAAAGAGTGTGAACTGAAACGACGCTAAGACATACTTTAAAACTGTTGGGCCAATCTGTGATAACTTCTCTTTAGTGCTTCAATAAAATGTAATTCTATTTTCATTTTAGAAGAAATATAGCTAATCAGCTGTACTCTTTCATTTCTACATTTCTGATATTCGGAATATGTTGATCATCTACTCCACAGTACTCATTTAACTGTATTAATTCAGGTAAATTAAATAAAATACAGGCAAACCTTGGTTTCTTCCAATATGTCAAAAATAAATAAATAAATAAATACATACATAAATAAATAAATAAATAAATAAATAAATAAATAAATAATAAATAAATAAATAAATAAATAAGACATGACAATGGTGCAACAAAAAATGTTGTGTTTTAAGCACTCCAGTTATGATCACTGCCTGATACTGAATATTATGAATACTCTTAACTAAAAGTTAATACTCTTAACTTTTCTAAGCGGGTGAATTAAATACCAAACTCGTATTTATTGACGTAGCCTACAATAACAGAAGGAACATGTTATGTAACCTCTACCATAATTTCGAGTTGAAAATAAAATATAGATTTACAATGGAAGTGTTAGTTACATATTTAAATTAATTAAGTCTGTTTGCCAATGTTGGAATTATAGTTTGAGATGTCTTTATAACTTTTCTTGGGCATTTTGTTCTACAGTTGCAGAGTCCAGACCCCGCCCGCTACACCCCTCTCGTTTACTGTTGCCCTGGTAACGGCACAACCAACTTTTGGATTCCGACATTCACGTAGAGCCAACATTTGAAGACGGCGATATTAAACTACAAACAAAGGTCCTTAAACGTATTGATACTTCATCATAAGCCTAAAGGTAAACGTATTTGATACATTTTGTTATTCTGTGCAGATGTTTTTTTTGTTTTTTATAATTACTGTTTGAGTATTCAGCGTCTCTTAATGTTGTAAGACGGAGCCAAAAAATAAGGGTTAGCAAACCAGCAGCAAACTTAAAACGACCGTCAAACTTTCTTTCCCCCCAGGTGGCTATTGTCAGAAATGGCTACCTCTTCGGGGATTTCTAAAGCCAACGTGGAAGGCCTGCCAAAGCTACCAGTTCTGCCCCCAATAGAAAAACTGAGGGGAGCTTTGGAGAGCTCCATTATTGCACAAAATGAGATGGCGGAAGAAATAAAGAAGAGAGAAGAGGCTCACAAGAAGCTGCGGAGACAAAGGAGAACAATGCAAGAAAAACATTTCCAAATGACATTGTAGGTGTTTTTTTAAATTTATAAATCATTTATTGTGATTGTGGCAATTGCAGCAAATATTGCTATTGAAATTGATCATCAGTTTTGACTGTTTGCTGTGCAATATGATTTATTGCAGGATCTCCAGAGCAGTGGAGGCTCGCGAAAAGACCAAGGAGAGGGAAGCTAGGCATGATCCTCCCTCTCCAGAACCAGAGATTCCACGCCGAGTATGCATGTTTGTATTTACTGTTGGGGTGGAATGTCTCCTGTTGATTTTCAAAGTGTGCTCACTTACATATAAAAGGAAAGTCTCTACAGTTGATGAGATTTTTCTGATGTGTGGAGACTGAATACCTACACAAAAATACATTATGTAAATGATATAATCTGGTTTGCATGTCATCATGTAAAATTAGTATTTTATTCCCAATAGTGCAACCAAAATCCTGGCTCTCACGGATTTGTTGTGATCATGCTGTGATCAATCAACAGAATCGTTGTTTTCACTTCCACCCTGAACCCTCTCCACCTCCACAAACAGACCAATTAACTATCAAATAACAATAATAATGTCAGGGACGATATTGTTGATCTGGACAAGGAGTGAACATTAAGAACATAATCTGGAAGCTTCATGAAAAGGTCACAGGTGTTTGGGCATTTATTGAGAAATGGAAGAAATATCAATCACTTGATTTAACAAACTTCATCATTAATTTACACAGACATTCACTTACAATTATTACTCTACACAAGTGAAAAGGGAGCAGGAAGAACAAAATATTGTATAAAGCAACAAACCAAACCATTTTTTAAAAAAACTTTTCTGTAATGTATTTTTTTTTATTAGTTAATATGTTTTTTCTCAATTAGAGAAGCTGCATTTGTGAGAAAAAATGACAATCAGCAGGGGATCGAATTTTGTTTTCCCAACTGTATGTGGACATATGGCTTTGTACAAACCATAGTACAAAGAAGAAGAAATACTTCAAAATACTGCAAAACTAACTTCAAACTGTTTTACAGATTCAGTGTAATGAATGTAAAAAAAAATGATGCATTTTCCAGAAAAAAAAAGAATTTCAAGATTTCTTTAAAACACATATTGCTTTTATTTTGTTCTGCATTGTTTAAAGATGAAATACAGATTCATGAAGCATTGTGTAGAGAGTCGACCATTCGCTCCAATCCAGAAAGAGTGGCTAGACTCAATGGTTGCCCGAGTCTCACCTGAACTGAGAGGGCGCCCAAAGTCAGATACACTTCTGCAAGAGCTTTGCACGGAGGTCACCGAGGAGTTCCACAACGTGATTGTCCAGCACACAGGTACTGCTAGTTACAGGGGTGTGCAAAAGTATTCGCACCCCTTAAACTCAACACAAAGTAGTTCAGAATTGTACAGAGGATTTTATTTAGAGGTTATAAGAGTAAAGAGAATGAATACATACAGATACATTTTATAAAAAAATATTTTGAAACCATTCAGATTATTCATCAAAATACGATGAAGTTTGTTGATTGAAACATGACACAATGTGAATGAGTTTAAGGAGTCTGAGTATCTTTACAGAGAAATATATTTGGTTTGTGCAAATGGAGTTTAAGTAAATCATGTCTTCTTATAGCTTTTTTGTTTTCTTTCAGTGGACTCAGTCCTAAAGGATCCCGACAGAGTAGAAGAAGTTTCAGAAGTACAGAGATCTGGCCAACCAACGTGAGTTCTAGAATAGGCTTCATAATTATACAATAATTAATTTGTTTTGTTTGACTATATTTTAAAGATTGTCTTTTTTTTATTTCTCTCAAGGACTGAAAGCTTTTGCCATTGCACCTTTACAAAAAGAGTGAAACTTATAAGACGAAAACTCCATATTCTGCACCCAGTGATGCAAACTATATTGGATATTGGCTACACGTCTTTTACCGGTATGATCTTACTTGAGTCATGTAGATGCAGGTAGGACTACATTATCAAGGTGAATAACCACCTCTAAGTTGTAAGTCTTAAGTCTCCTGTAAGGATTTTTTTTTTTCCTCACAGAGGCTTCGAACCTGTGGATTGTAAAAGCGTACAGAGAAGTGCAACTGTAGAGTGCGAGAAGAAAGAATCTGAAATTATGAATACCTGGTTTCCTCAAATTATTCAATTATTAACAAATGAGGAAATCTTAGGTGAACTGAAAGAGGAGCAGCAGGATGCTTTTTACAACTGTGCATCTACCCTAATGTCCAATCAGGTATTTCAGTTTTTTTTTATTTATTTATTGCCTTTACTTTTAAGACTATGTTTGTATGATGTAATTATTAAAAAAATATAGTGCAGGACACAGCTACAACCTTCAACTGACTAATGTTTTAAGATTCTTACACTTGAAATTGTTTCATTGAAAAATGTGGCAGACAGATAATCTATGAGGTTTCTTTCATATTACAAACAGCTTCTCAGGCATATTATGACTTAAAGAGATATTTTTTCCCCCCATATTTATAGTTGAAGTTCCTGCTTCAGCAAAGTGTAAAAAGGTTTGTCAGCTTTTTCGACCCAAGCAATCAACACTGCTTGCCCGTGTTCCTCATGACTTTGACATTTGATGATGGAAAAATGGGCACTTACCCAACTCTCAAAGATTTAGAAGATTCTGTTTTGGAGATACTCAATTCCATAGCAAGCTCACTGCAGGTAAGATTTCTCATTTTAAGCTTAATTAGTGTTTGTGTATGTGTGTGTGTGTTGAGAAGGAATTGCCTTCTTGTTATTTACTTATAGAGAGTACAGACTGTGCCGTCTTGGTTGGCCCAAACTTCGTCTCCATGTGTGGATGCCAGCGTTCCCGATGAGATCCTTACTTGGGCTTGGGTCACTGTGACAAATGCTGTGCGCAAACATTTGGAGGAACCTGACAAACATTTGAAGACCTACGGTGATATAGCACTCATTCGCTTCTCATCGGCATAAACATTATTTTGATTTTGGTCCGTAAAAAAATTAAAATAACCATTAAATCAGTGGTCGTACTCACTGAGCCATTAATTGAATGGAGTTCATCCATTCTTTTATTGTGGTAAAATGTTTTTATAAAAAAAAAAGTTAAGGATTTTTAGAGGCATGTTTTTGGTAAACATGTTTGAATTTTGTGTTTATATTATTTAATATTAATCGGGTCCATGTGATACATACAGGCTCATATATATGCATCCACACCCACTAATTTTTGAATGAATGCAACGTGGTACGTTGCAGAGAGACCAAACACATTTTCTCGCCATCAGCATGTTTCCGCCATGACTGTGGCTGGATGTCTGACCACTCTTCTTAGGATTCTTAGCAGTCTTCTGGAATGGACCTGCCAGTGTCAGTGTCACCTCACTATGGACACTGACACTGGTATTCCAGCAATGTCTGACTTAACCTTCACAATCACATGTTCAAGATCCTTATCTTAAGCAAATTTTAAAACTGGTTTTCGAAATGGTTAGTTTGCTTTATTCAGTAGTTAACATTTACCTTCTGGAGTGGTGCTGATAGATAAATGATGTTTACTTATATATTAATTTGTGTTTTCATAGAAACCCATATGAATATTTTTTCAACCTGTGGTAGAGAAAATCCACAATAAATTCAAATTTGTCAACAAGAATCTTGTTTTTAAAACTTAAGAACGTCCTGTTTTGTAAGCTCATTCCAAGCTGGGAAAAGAACAGCAAAAATGCATCATTAAAAACCGAAAACTATTGCGATTATATTTAAACTTCACATTAGATACTGTATCAATTCATAACTTGCTTTTGTGGTTTATTTTGAAGTTGAAAGCTATGACTGGCTTGTGAATGGAACTGCGCAGACACAAGTGGACACTTTTCTGGAAGAGGAGCACACTTTTGAAGAGTTTACTGAAGTAAAGAATCTTAAAGCTGAACTTAATTCATTTTATGACACATTATGACTTCGCCATGTCTTAGTTTATGTCTGAATGTATTTAACCTTGTCTGGTAAAGCAAGTGGAGGAGTTTCATGCGCTCGCAAGGGAGATTTCCAACCTTCCATCAAAAGTCTACTTCCCAATGATTCATCTGGGATGTGAGGAGCTCAAACAAAGCTTACGTGATAAAGCCAAAATGTTTGCTGACATTCTTCTGAAAACACTGGTCGCCAAACATCGGGAGCAAAATCTAGAGTAGGTTCCCCTCCTGTGGTATTTTCAGTCAAGCCTATCTCTCATTTCTAGACATCCTCATGGTCTCATTATGCGTGATTTATTTTTTTTTGTGCATGGAAAGGATCTGCTCTGAATTTGAAATAATCAAAGAGAAATGTCAGGAAGTTCCAGAAAACATAGATGCTATGGCTGAGATGGTCGACTACATGGATTTGACCAAGACAAAGGGTCTTGCAGGCCTAAATGAAAAACTACAGGTGACTAATTGGACATTTGGTCTTAAGCTGTTGTGTCTTGCAGAAAAACAACATTTCTTACATCTCATATACATCCCAACATGCACTTACAGGAAGCAAGCACCAGACTTATGTATCTCTTGGATGTCCACACAATTGAACCAGAGGATTTGGAACTTAACTCGACTGTTTTTCTTTGGCCCAAAAATATACTTGATGCTTTTGAGGTCCACGATAAGGTGCGTCTTCTAAACTATATCATTCTTTAAATTTCTAATGTATTTATTCCTTAGATTTGACTCTGCACATGGTTGTTATTTTCCAGGTGTTGCAGAAGGCCAAGCAGAAAGGAGAGAAAGAGCTGGTAGAGAAAAGGGAAAAACTAATGATTGACCTTGAAAGATTGGGAAACTTGTCAGAGCAGATAGTGGAATGCTCTCGCCTGGATATGTTGCAACAGGTACAGTGTCATTTCAGCTGTTACATAAACCTACGCTAGTGTTTTTTGTATGTTTTTTGTATACAAACTTTTAATTTGAAATTCTCATGGCACCAATACTTTTCTTCTTACTGCTCTTCAATGAAGACAGGACTTGCCTAATTTAGATGTTATTAAAAAACATAAATGTGCTAAAAACTTAGCTATGACTTCGTCCCTGACTTGTCTGGTTCTCTGCTTGATCTCCGTTATTCTGTTTATCAGCAATGTTCTATAACCTTCGCAGAACAGCTGGTTGTATAATACAATTTAATTATTCACAGGGGGAACTTCTAACTTTTGAAGGCCAGTAGTTGTACTGAATTTTATTTAGGAGTATCAGAGTAAAGGCAGTATGGCAGAATATATCTGCCACAATTTTTGGATTTTCATTTTAAAATAGAAAACCACATAACTTTGTTTCACTTTGTGCTAGTCTATCTCATAAAATCTATGTAAAGTTCATTGACGCTTGTGGTTCTAATAAGAAAAAAATAAAATACAAAAGGGACACAAATGCTTTTACAAGATATCTATATAAAATGGAGGGTGACATACTTTGTCAGCTGTTTCTGCAACTTTCATTATCTATGGTTGCCCCAAAGCCATAATCTCATTAAACATACCTTTTGAACAGTATATTTCAAAGGTAAGAATGATACAGAAACTTCTCCGGGATGCTGAGGAGGCAGTAGTCATTGTTAATAAGGAAGAAGTCTTCTACCAATGGGACTTGACGTCTTACCCTGAAGTTGAAAGCATCAAGGAACACATTGAACCATACCATAAGCTGTTTGCATTCGTCCTTAAATGGCAGAACACAGAAAGCAGGTCTGAAATCAGTCCCTAAAGTGCAACGTTTCGATTTTAATAACACCCTGTGATAAACGTGTTCTCTATTTGTGAGCAGATGGATGGACGGCTCTTTCTTGGAACTAAATGGGGAGACTATGGAAAGTCAAGTGGATGAGTTTTATAGGGAGATTTTTAAATTACTGAAGTTTTTCCAGCAGAAGCAGATTAAGGCTGCACAAGAGAAGGAAAAGATTTCTGGAATAAAAAAGCACAAGGTCCCTGAGGAAGAGGTCAAAAGGCAGGATGACCCAGCTGTAATTCTGTGTTCTGCTGCTATGGCACAGATCAAAACATTTAAGGTATTTAAAATCTACTGATGATTGAATTAACATAACATAGCATAACTTTTTTATTTATTTTTTTTGCTGGTGTGTAGCTTTTAATTTATGTATCTTTGCATCAACAGGAATATGTTCCCGTCGTGTCTGTCTTGTGTAACCCAGGTATCAGGCAACGTCACTGGGACAGCATGTCTAAAATAGCCGATCATGACCTAACCCCTAACTCTGGAACAACATTGCGCAAAGTTTTAAAGCAAAACTTAGGACCTTATCTGACTGAGTTCGAGTCTATCAGTGCTGCTGCTAGTAAGGTGAAACTCCCTTGGGATGTTTAGTTTTGTTTTACAGGTTGTCACAAAAGGTCTATGATCTGAATGTAGGCCTTGTAAACCGTCTTTCATTGTAGGAGTTTTCTCTGGAGAAAGCCATGCAAACCATGTTGCAAACTTGGGATGGTGTTGCCTTCAGCCATCAACCCTACAGGGAGACCGGTGTTTCCATTTTGACTGCTTTGGATGATATTCAGACAATGTTAGATGATCAGATTGTAAAGACTCAGACAATGAGGGGCTCACCTTTCATCAAACCATTTGAGAAAGAAATTAAGGTAGACTGCTCTGGAGACAATTTCCGTTATTAATGAGTACAGCAATTTTCTGAAGTTTTCATTGTAAA